>NC_073304.1:18903429-19096377 GCF_027595985.1 Sorex araneus | reverse complement strand
AAAGTTATTTTTTTTAAAAAAAATATATATATAATGTTTTTTTGGATAATAATTAATTCATAGTATATACTAATAATAATGGTGATCCAGGCTGGAACGATAGCACAGCAGTAGGGCATTTGCCTTGCATGCAGCCAACCTGGGTTTGATTCCTCCGCCCCTCCTGGAGAGCCCCGAAAGCTACCAACATTATCTTGCCTGCATGGCAGAGCCTGGCAAGCTACCCATTGTGTATTCGATATGCCAAAAACAGTAACAACAAGTCTCACAATGGAGACATTACTGGTGCCCACTCGAGCACATCGATGAGCAATGGGAGGACAGTGACAGTGACAATGGTGATCCAGCATGGGGTTTCGTTTTAAAGCATCTTTTTTTTTTTTTTCAGTGCTGTTGGTATCTCTTACTCCAACCTTATTCACAGTAGTTAGGTATGGAAACACCTGAGTGTCATAAATAGATGATGGATACAGTCCATTACCTACGACTCACAGATATGTATTACATCTCCAAATCCATTGTTGTGAACTGCAGACTCATGTTCAGAACCACTGAACTTTTTGTATTTTCTCTATATTTCACCCACAGAGGCACATTCAAATCATTGGCTTCATCCTCATCTTTAGCAATCATAACGTCTGGTACACAACGTCTTTTAAACATGTCATGCTCCAAGCTATTGTCTAACTTTGGAAAAAATTCACATTCTTTTATTTGGTTTATCCCAGCACTCAGTATCCTGTTACTGAAATGATCTAATAAGCAAATGGAATCATGTAATTTTATAACTTAAAAATATGATTCTGGTTCTAATTTGTTTTCAATATCAGGTTCAAACCTCTTGTACAAGCATATAAGGATATTGGCATGTTATTCTCTCTAGATCTAGTGCCCCAAATATTTTTATTTATCTAAGAATATATCATATTTTTCTTCAGAAAATAAAGGCCAATTGCTAATTTTTCACAAAAGCTTCCTGTATTATCCCTGAAATGGCTGCTTTTATCTCTTTCTCCTCTCCCCTCCCCTCCCCTCCCCTCCCCTCCCCTCCCCTCCCCTCCCCTCTCCTCTCCTCTCCTCTCCTCTCCTCTCCTCTCCTCTCCTCTCCTCTCCTCTCCTCTCCTCTCCTCTCCTCTCCTCTCCTCTCCTCTCCTCTCCTCTCCTCCCCTCCTTTCTTTTCTTTTCTTTTCTTTTCTTTTCTTTTCTTTTCTTTTCTTTTCTTTTCTTTTCTTTTCTTTTCTTTTCTTTTCTTTTCTTTTCTTTTCTTTTCTTTTCTTTTTTCTTTTCTTTTCTTTTTTTCTTTTTTCTTCTTTCTTTTTCTCTTTCTTCCTTCATATCTGTAATATCACCTAACAGTTATCCAGAGCATAATTTGGTGTTTTTTCCTTTTTAATCCTCCAGTTGTCTGAGCCTAGCACAATGTCTGGTATATCAAAGAGCCTCAGGTTGCAGCTGAATATGATGGATGGCTTAATGAAAAATAGTGAAATGCAGAAATTGGTTGTGATTTGTTGCTCCTATGTCAGTTTTATGGACTGATGGTGGTGGTGTATGACATACCATGCATGGCTTTGGTTTCCCTGGATAGACATGTAAGAAACAAGGGCTGCTTTTCAGAGGCAAGATATGGGAAAGCAATGGCATTTATCAGGGAGCCAGTAAGTGTAGTAAATTTATGTGGCAGGGGTGAAGAAGTGTGCCCAATCAGGCAGTCAATGCTGGTTTAGTCAGTAACCCCAGAAGTTGGGGGTCAATTCCCACTGAGATCCTCAATCCTTTTTGACCAATGGACCGCTGTTCATGCTTCTGATAGTTCTGACTTTAGTGAAAATGATTTTTAAAAACCTGCTAATTGCACAATCACTTTACCTTGCCTTCTCTTTGCAATAACAGAATAAGGTAGTTGCTTTGCACTATAAGTTGTCATATCTTTGTGATTTTCTGATGTTTTCCAAAGACAACATACGGTGAAAAAAAAGATATTCTTGTTCACACACTGGCATTCTAAGCTAAGTAGTTCTTTTTGTGGATGGATGAAAAATGATTGTAAACAAAGCCAGTTTCCTTCATTGTAACCTTGACCCGTGAAGGCCAAGAAATGTATTGTTCATTTAAATGAAATTCATTTTGCTGTCATATTAGTTATGCTTGAAAGTTTTATATCCAGCAGAGATTTTCAGGGACATGCTGTTCCTGGAACAGTGAACATGCTAATGCAGACAGATATTAGAACTGTAGAACAAACTTTAACCAGCACTGAAAATTTAGTACAATGTTGGCAAAGGGGGGAGGATAGAAGACAGAGGCCAAGAGGGAGTGAAAGAGCAAAGAGAGATAGCCAGGGGGAGATGGCAAAGGAGAGAGAAATTTTCACACGGATTTTTTAAAAAATGGTTGTAAAATGGTAACCCTTATGACAGATTGCATTATTCTTTATTTTGCCAGATATCCATTCGGGTCCTGCAAGAGGATTAGATATCCGCACCCTGTCAAGAATTGTGACACTTTGGAGATTTTTCCCATGCTTACAGTCTAACAATTTAGCCTGTTACAGTTTCTGCATGCTGGCTGGCAGGAGACACAATATTTTTGGGTCAGAGCCTGAAGATTTGATGACTTGAAGCACATCAGTAATGTGACGCTTATGGTGATTTTCCTTCCCACCCCTTCCACATGTCACAGATACACAAGAGAGATGGTGCTGGATCAGTAACATACACTTCGAATATCCCATTTAAGAAGCCCCAAACAGAGTGAATCTCCATTTTTTTCCAGGATGGAAACATCTTCACTCCCTGGAATAGCAAACGGATCTGCTCTCTAGCCTTGAAAGAAGCATACTTACATTCCCCTCACCTCCTCAACACTGTTTACTGGGGAAAAAAATCCTTGAAAAGGAAGTTTTTACCTAGAAAAGAAAAAAAAATAAAGGGTTTGGTTTGCATTGTCCACAGAGCTTGAAGACTTCAAAATTGTATAACGATGTTCAAGCAGAGGTGTTTTGGTGCATGCTAATTAAAGATAAGAGGAATGGATATCGTGCGATACCTCTCCGCTTACAAAACACTTTCCTATGCATTATTGTGCTCAATCATGTAGAAGGTCAGTGATAATGAAGTTAAATTCATTCCAGGCCTTGTAGGTAATGATCCATGCTGCTGGGAAGGGGGTCTACAATTATTCTGACTATCATATATATTAAGGTAGTGCAGCTGGCAATGCGGGTTCTAAGAGTTACATTAATTGTGTGTGTGTGCATGTGTGTGTCCCTGTATGTGAGTGTTTATGTGTGTTTCTTCCCAAGACAGTGTAAAAAATGTTGTAAATTATCTACATATATGCATGTTGGCTTTTGGGCACAGTCTTTAATTAGTATTATTAAAACTGTATCCCAGATAGGATAAAGAAGTGGAAATAACATAAAATAAAATTAGAGGTACTGAGTTTGAAAAGAACATCAAACACAATAGAAAGTAGGATAAAATAATAAAATTGGATTTCCACAAATATTCCAGGGGAATTTATGCAAGCTGTAAGCATTTCATAGACACCCCACTATGCAGCTGAGAGCTGTCCTTAAATTTTTCTATTCTCTGGCACACATCCAAAAGAACAAAAGCAATTGCTGCTGGAGAGGATGTGAAGAGAAGGGGACCCTTCTCCACTGCTGGTGGGAATGCCGACTGGTCCAGATCCTTTGGAAAACAATATGGACTATTCTCAAAAAATTAGAAATTGAGCTACCATTTGATCCAGCAATACCACTTCTGAGAATATATCCTGAAGAAACAAAAAAGTATAGTCGGAATGACATCTGCACTTATATGTTCATCGCGACACTGTTTACAATAGCCAGAATCTGGGAGAAACCCGAGTGCCTGAGAACAGATGACTGGTTAAAGAAACTTTGGTACATCTATACAATGGAATGCTATGCAGCAGTTAGAAAGGATGAAGTCATGAACTTTGCATATAAGTGGATCAACATGAAAAATATCATGCTAAGTGAAATGAGTCAGAAAGAGAGGGACAGACATAGAAAGATTGCACTCATTTGTGGAATATAGAACAACAGAGTAGGAGACTAATACCCAAGAATAGTAGTATATAATACCAGGAGGTTGGCTCCATAGCTTGGAAGCTGGCCTCACACGCTGGGGGAACGTCATCCCAGATAGAGAGGGGAACACCAAGTAATATGTGGTTGGAGATCCTGCACAGGAAGGGAGGTGCATGCTGAAAGTAGACTAGAGAATGGACAGGATGACCGCTCAATACCCTTATTTGGAACCACAACACCCAAAAGGAAAGAAAAATGGCAAATTGGAATGCCCCGCTACAGAGGCAGGGTGGGGTGGGGGGAATGGGACTGAGGGGTGGGAGGGATACTGGGTTCATGGGTGGTTGGAGAATGGACACTGGTGGAGGGATGGGCTCTTAAACATTGCATGAGGGAAAAACAAGCACGAAAATGTGTGAATCTGTAACTGTACCCTCACTGTGACTCATTAATTAAAAAATAAATAAATAAAAAATTTCTATTCTCTATTTTTTCAATAAAATAAAAGTATTTTAAGAAGCTAAACACTCAAAACAGTAGTGTTAGGTGGACCTTATCAGATTCTAAAGACTAGTGAATTTTTAATATCATATATACCTCTGAAATCAATTGAGAATCATTGTAATAAAACATAACAGAGGGCTGGACATATTGTACAGCAGGTAGGGCTTTTGTCTTACATGAAGCTGAGCCAAATTCAATCCATGGTAGTCCTAAAAGTCCCCTAAATCTGACAGAAGTAATCCCTGCTCTTAGAGCCATGATTTAGTCAGACCACTGTTAGGTGTGCCCCGGAAATAAAAAGAAAATAATAGGAGAAACTGAATCCCTCAAAACTCAAAGATCTTATTTCTAAGATCTACTAGTTTGGATATAACCAGTTCTAGAACCACTATTCTGGTTTAATTTCCTACACATTCACAACTCTAATCCTTTAAAAAAAAATAGTCACCATGAATCGCAGTTATTAATGATTAGGTATTAGGTAGACAATGTTTCAAAGAGAATCCCTTCATCAGTATCCAATTCCCTCTGCCAATGTTCACTCCAATAATCTTTTTTCATTCCTATCTATTTTCTTTATTGCTATGCTAATCTCTATTTTTATTACTCCCATGTATAAAAGTATCTGACAATTAGGATAAATATATATTAACTACTGTTTATATTTGAGGTCATTTTCAGTGCTTATAATGAGTCTGTATCCAACCAATCTATACTTTAGTGTTGATTAATATTGCTTAAAAAATAAAAATCTTAGAGTCTGGAGATAATATAATCATTAGGGTGCATATCTGATGTGTTCCTACTGCAGGTACAATCTCAGCACCAGATGGCTTCAGAGTGTCATTTCTATGCATTGGAAGTAATTCCTGTAACACAGGCCCCAAGTGTCACCACATCTTCAGATCTGAGGATGACTAGAATGGCTTCCATTGATTAGCTGTGTTTCCATGGAATGGGATTCTAGATATTTCAATAATGTTTGGTAATTTGGAGTGGTGACCCCAAATATAATCTTACACAAACACTGGATTATTTATTCTTATGACAGATTGAAAACAGAGGCAACAAGGAATAAATGTTCTTTACTTCCTTTGCAGCGCAAGTGAAAGAGCTGAATTAAGAAATAGTGTATTCTGGCGCTAGAGTGATAACACAGTAGGCAGGGCGTTTACCTTGTACACGGCCGACTTGGGTTGGATTCCCAGTGTCCTATATGGTTCCCTGAGCACCACCAGGAGTGGTTCCTGAGTGCAGAGAGTCAGGAGTAACCCCTGAGCATCACCGGGTGTAACCCAAAAAGCAAAAAAAAAAAAAAGGTGTATTCTGAAGACACAACCAGGGGTCCTTTATACAATTTAGATATGTCACAACTCCTGTGAATCAAGAAACAGATTGGAACATACAAGAAATGGGAGATCCTATCATGTAGTTAAATAAGCAAGTGTCTGTGCTTAAATTTTATCATGTATGACCTTTAATTGTATGACCTAAGTATATTAGTTAAAATCTCTAAATAACATTTGTTTAAACTGCAAAATGATAACAGAATTTTATTTGGAGGTTGTTATTAGATTAAATTTAGATGAAGCATAAAACTTTAATAGATCACATAGGAAACAGTAAATATATTTTACTTGTTATTCACTTTATAATCATCATTATCATCATTACCATTAAAATTAGTTAAGGGTAAATGTATATTTTATATGTATATATATATAAAGAGAGAGAGAGAGAGAGAGAGAGAGGGAATCAAATCCAAGTTTAGTAAAACTGTTAGCAGCTGCTTTCCTTCCCAATAAAAGAATTTGACAATGCTTAGACTTTATTCTTTTGTCTAGGAACATATTAATAGTAAAATTGAGTGTCTGAGTAGTTGTTCATAAATCCATATATTTAAATATCTGTCCATTTATCAATATCCACCCTTTGGGGTCACACCTAGTGGTGATCAGAGCTTACAAGTTATGCACTCAGGGATTACTCCTGGTGGGGATGGGAGATTGTAGCGAGTGTCCATAGGTTGGACCATAGGGATCCAAGCCCTGTAGGCTGCATAGGCTACAGGCAGGGCAAGCCCCCTGTCCATGGTACTATTTCTCTGGCCCTGAAATATCTGCCCATTTAAACGTATACAGTTGCAATCATTTGAGTATACAGACATGAGCTTCTTTGTGTTAGGAATCAGGATACGTCTCTTCTGCATATGAGTATAATTATATGCAATGCAGTACAGAATTCAAGAAAATGTTATATTCATAAGCTCTTATTAGATTAGCCTTGTGGCAACTTAAATTGCTTTTTTTGCCCTTCCTCGTCATGGTGAGCTATTCCATTGACACAAATGCACAAATTAAGAAGCATCAGTAGAATTGTAAACGGGTTTACTGAGGTTGTAAATAGACATTGCTGCTGTCCATAAAACTTCATTGGCATTAGAAGGATCTTGCCATTTATCTAGTGCATTGCACGACTGCTCAGGTAAGGTCTCAGCAGCTGCATGGGCAGGTCTGTCAGAAAGATTCAAAGCTGAGGAAAAGAACCATTCCTCCCTTGTCACATAAAAATATATCTCAAGTATTCTCTATGAGATGATTATAAAGGGCACTAAACATCACAGCTAATTGTATTAATAATACATAATTTTGGAAAGTGTGTTTCATCAAAACTATATCAGTCTCCTGTCTAATGAGAACTATACCAACAATAGAACTTTATCAAGAAGTTTTGCAATGCTATGGTGACTATTTGCAAAGATTACTCTCATGAGTCTTTGTTAAAATAGCAAGTAGATTACTAGATTGCTAAAATAGTCCCATTTTATGCAGAGCTATGTAAAGGCACAGGGGAGATTATATGCAATGTATAATTAAGTTAGAATTTGATTTCTGATCATTTGGTTTTGAAGCACTGGTAATATTTGCATTTATTGATAGTGCACAATTGACAAGAAATTCATACCTTTTTTGTTTATGAATTTTCACTTAAGTAAGAGAAAACATTGACTGGACAAGCAGTTCCTCACTGTGTTTGTCAGTATGGGGTAAACAATACTGGGATACCAAAGAAATTGCAAATCTCATTGCTTATGCTGTGATAACAAAAAAAAATTAAAAATCTCATTGCTTATCAGAAGAAATGATTTATTTCTTACTCATGTCACTCATCTCATTCAACTGGCCATCCTGGGCTGCTCAAAAATTATGGCTCAGGATTTAAAATCTTTCTGTCCTACACCTGAATTATCAGATATTTTGTAGCTTCTATGACATGGATACAAAGAGTCAAATTTTAATTGCCATATTCACACTGAGGAAATTTTGGGCACATGGTATCAATCTAATCCCAGAAAGGTGAGAGAAAAGAGTGTGAAGAGAAAAGCGGCACTGTGTGAGAAACATTGGTAAGCCACAGATCAGAGTTCTTTCTAGCTGTTTTGATTCCTTGCATTCAAACTCACTCTATTATACAGAAGACAACTACAGAAGCAAATGAGATTTATGAAGATATTTTTGAATTAAAAAATTGAAGCAAATAGATTTTTTGAATTAGGCGGACATAAATGGAATTGTCAACTTCTATGCATAATGGCAAGGATTCTCGGTAGCATCAAAAATAACACTTTCATGTTTATTTTATATTTTAGATATGAAAATGTGAATATATCTAATTAAAGGGGAGGGGAGGAGAGTCTCTTGCCCGCACGCCTGGCTGTCTTCCCCGGGGCCCCTTGGAGGGGATGGGCTCCAGCTTCCCTCCCCACCCTAAGCAGAGCTCCTGGCGGCCGAAGACCACCGGAACCTAGCTGCAGCCATGCTGGAGGCTCCTCTCCACACATTTGGACAGGCCTCATGCATGAAGGTACCTGCAGAGGAACCCAGGTGTGTGTAACCCCATCAACGGTCAACATCCAGAGACTTAAAAGCAAGCTCTCAGAAGCAATATCTTTAGCCTTTTTCTCCCTTTGGGAGAAACTGGCAATCTTCTGAGAGTTTCCTGCCCACATGGGACAGCCTTGCAACCTTCCCATGGTGTATTTATATGCAAAATCTAGTAACAAGCTGGATCTCATTCCTGTGACCCTGAAGAGTCCCCAGTGCAACATCGTTGGGAGGGCCAAGTCCAGATGGACTTCTAAGATCTCAGGGAAAGGACGAAATGAGATGTTACTGGGCCCTGCCCGAGAAATCGGTGCTTAACGGGCTATCGTGATCGTGATCTAATTAAATAGTTGGGTACAGGGGCTGGAGCAATAGCACAGCTGGCAGGGCGTTTGACTAGCACGAGGCTGACCCGGTTCGATTCCCAGCATCCCATATGGTCCCCCGAGCACTGTCAGAAGAAATTCCTGAGTGCAGAGCCAGGAGTAACCTCTGAGCATCGCTGGTTGTGACCCAAGAAGAAAAAAAAAGAGTTGGGTACAATGTGAGTACTTTTGTGAGTACTTTTAAGAGTCTGTGTGTGTGTGTGTGTGAGTGGGATGGGATGGGTGGTGACTTCTTTGTGGTGTGGTTACTTGATACTGGCGAGAATATGCAAGTTTTATCTATTGAAAACTATTTTTTTCTTTAATTAAGGAAGTTTTGGTTTTTGAGGCATGAAGGTGGGAGTAGGCAAAGGAAATGGAAGAGGGACTATTTATGAAGAAGACTTTTCTTTAACTGTTCCTCCTTTCTACCTGTACTCCGGCAGCATTTATTTTTCCTGTTTGTTTTTGTCCCTGTTTAGTTTTCAATCAGAACATGGCATGATCTCTATGTAATAGATAAAAGAATACACCGAAAGGGTGGAGATTAAATGGCTGTACATTTCATTGTGGATAACAGTGCGTGATTCATAGGTCTAGGATTCATTGATTTATCCATGATGGCTAAAGTCATGTGTATTAACCCATGTCAACACAGTGCTTTGAAAGCATAAGACAAGTTCATGAAGAGATGGAGATTGGTCTTGATTTATACTAGTGATAGAACCATTGAATGAAATGAAAAGAAGAGCTAATTTTAAAAGGAATTTGAAGGAAGACTAACTTATAAATGTAATACAAGACTACAGATGCAAGGGCAGCTGTTTAGAGTAAAATATTCTGCATCAGTTTTGAGGAAAAACAATTTTAGGGAATTAGAAAGACTTTTTTTTATTACTTTACAGAAACAATAAATGATTGAGACAGATTTTATGAATTCTATTTTCTTTTGGAATCTGTCTTCCTTAAAAAAGGAATAATGTAAAGAGCATTTTCTTGCTTGAAATTCATCTTGTTTTTCATTACAACTTTCTCTGCTCCCATGTTGTGCCAGAAATGCAGACACTTGAATGTATCGCCTCTGCCTCGTAGAGTTAATTTTTCAATTTACATAAATAAATAACCTGCCAAAACTAATTACTTCTCTTCAAAATCTAAATACATTATTTCTCTTCTTTTTCCAGTCTGTCTTGTTTTAATTATTTTCACATCAGTTGTCATTTTAGAAGCTGGTTTAGACTAAAAAGGGATAATCGGAAGTGTCTTACTGTTTTAATTTGGCTAATTAAGATTGCTGCTTTTGTCTGGATGTCTAGAGGCATACATTCATAGCCTGCTCCTAGTTTTGGGAGGGGGAAGTGAAATTATGGAAAAAATTCATTCGTATATATTGATTTATACTAATACTTAATACATATTAAGTCACCATTATTTCTATTTGATTTGCTATTCTAAATTTCTCTTGAAATACATTTATAAATAAATGTAAGAACTTTACAGGCAAGTGAAGAAAGGAGAGTCAAAATCTTCTTTGTCCTTTTAGTTTATTATTCCAGAATAAAGAATCTCTCATTTACTGCACCTGAGACTTCTTTACCCTCTTCAAGTCTGAATTAAGAAAATTTTGAACACAGCACATGGCCACTTGGAGATTGCAGATGGTAAACTGACTAACCATACAATTCACATTGTGGAATTACCTGGTTATGAGAAAAATCACACAGCAGCACCTGGAGAGTTTATGGGAATTAAGAGCAGGTGGCAAGATCATCCTCTTTGCTTCAATAATATGGGTTCTGCATCTGAAGTGCTTAAATTTGTGTTCTTCAAAGTAGAGCCAGCTTGGATTTCTATAGCATAGTGTCTAGTATCTTCCAGGATGGTCTTAACACTTTTATTCATGTTCTGTCTCATTTATTTCTACTGTTTGTGTTCTGAATTTGATGCAAATGAGACCAAACCCAATGGAGAGGACTATATTATTCTTATGTCATTTTACTTATATTTTAGATAAATGGTTATAATATGTTACCATTTATGGTGTTGATGTACACAATTACTTCCCAAAGTGTGTGTGACACTCCACCACTGTTCTATATCACTTCCAGTCTGATCTTTATTACCCAAATTCTCTTCCTACTGTAGTTGTTAATCAGTTTTATAATCCAAGGCCAGTAGTTTATTATTTTTAGTACTGTATATTCCCTTGTTTTCTCTTTTTCTATTCCACTTATGAATAATATAATCTGGTATTTAAGACACATTATGAAAGTAAATTCTGCTGTTTATCAGCACTCTAATTATCAGAGTAGTTACTACAGAAGTAAAGCTATGACAGTCAATTTATGTGTTAACCTGTCACACTGTATCACTGTCATCCCATTGCTCATAGATTTGTTTGAGCGGGCACCAGTAATGTCTCTATTGTGGGATTTATTGTTACTGTGTTTGGCATATCGAAATACGCCATGGGTAGCTTGACAGGCTCTGCTGTGTGGGCGAGATACTCTTGGTAGCTTGCTGGGCTCTCTGAGAGGGGTCGAGGAATTTAACGTGCTCAGGCGTGCAAGACAAATGCCCTACCCACTGTGCTACCACTCCAGCCATAAGTTAACCTAACATTCAATTTACAAAGCAGAAAATTTTTAATAAATTGCAGACATTTTTTGGT
The DNA here is from genome assembly GCF_027595985.1 of Sorex araneus. Lineage (NCBI taxonomy): Eukaryota > Metazoa > Chordata > Mammalia > Eulipotyphla > Soricidae > Sorex > Sorex araneus. Next base: position 19,084,893 of record NC_073304.1, on the reverse strand, counting down.
CTTAGTTATCTTATTCCTTAATTTTATGTTTGTAACAGATCTTATACAGTAAATCAATCTGTGTCAGCCATTCGCAAGATATATACATATCTTATAGTACATAGTACTACATAATTAATTCATCTCAAATTTAGTTGCCATTGTTGATTCTTGTAGTATGAATTTAAGTCACTTTGGTAGCATATGAGACTATTATTACTGTTTTCTGGTACTGTATTTGTTTTTACTTGCCACATGCTAGCTCCAGTGCATTATAGGTCAAATATTTGATATCAGTTGAATGATACAGTATTCCCCCTACACACTCACCCCTCTACCTCCCACTCTTGCGCTACTGCTACCCTAGCCTCTGTTCTGTCACAGGGGAAGCCTGGGATTGCGGAGTGGGGACTGGCTGACCAATTGGAGGAGAACAGGAGGTGGAAGGCCCAGAAGGCTTCTTCCAGGGTCCGGGGATCAGTGGCCACATGCTTGTCTGGCTATGCAGCCAATGCTGCTATAGCTTCTGGATTAATCATAGCATTTTGACTTCAAAATGGAAACTAACAGCTGCTGACCAAAATTGCCTAGGAGAGACAAAGCAAGAGGCTTAAGTAAAAAAAAATAAATAAAAGGTGTGAGTGTGTAGGGGAGGTGAGATAGGCAGTGAGTGGGAGTCTGGTTTCTGGTATAAGAACAACCAGGCAAGCCTGCTCAGAAAATTCATTCTCTTTTTATGCTTGCAGGCTAGAGATTCTTTTTGTTTTGGGTTTGGGGTCTTGCCTCCTGGCTGGGCTCTAGGGACCATAAGGAAAGCAGAAAATCAATCTGTGTCAGCCATTTGCAAGGCAAGTGCCCTGCCTGCTGTCCTATCACTCCAGCCCCAGGCTAAAGGTTTTTAAAGGGAATCCGCTTTCTCTGTGACACAGATCCAATCAGCTTGAGTTGTGTTCACACTCGGTGTCTTTCTCCATATCTGCACATGGATGTCAAGATGGAGTTCTTGCATGCCCAGTCTCATGTAAGCATATCCACCTCCTGGGAGAATATGATATAAAGCTGGCATGCAACTTCTTGGATCAGTATGTATAACAACAGGGAGATTGTCCACTTGGGAATTTCATCTGCAACTGTCTCCCGGTTATTTTTTTTTAGTTAATAACTACTTAGTAAACATCTTTGTCGTTTGACTGCAACAATCATGTTACCTGGCCAACTTGCATCTAATTTATACATTACTAATTTACATGTTACTGTTTTGGCCTAATTTGAAGAATGGATTGGGAATATCCATGCAGAATTCTATGTGTGAGAACTATCCTGAGCCTGTTTTGTGTTTTTAGCCCATCATTAGGTCTCTTCCTTTTTTTGTACAACAGAATATAATTTAAAGGCATCCTGAATCCCTGTCTTTTAAGCTTCAGCCTTAACAAATAAATTGCTACTTTTACTTTGCCTCAACCAGATCACATTTAGTATGGGTTTTCAGTTTCTTTTTTTGGAACAAGGAAAATATCAGATATAAAGTGATTGCTCAAAAATAAGGGAATTCTCTCCCTGAGAATGTAAGATGACTATGATACCTTAAAAAAAGGGTGGGGGGTAAGAAAAATCAAACCAATTTGGATGACAGGTATCATCCAGAGTTCCATGAATATGAGAATTTGAGAACTTTCATTTAAAAACAAAAGCAATTGTTCGTTGTTCAAATAAAATAAAAGATCCATCTTTTGCAATTATTTTTTTCTTTTTGGGTCACACCCAGAAATGCTCAGGGGTTACTCCTGGATTTTCACTCAGGAATTACCCCCTGGTGGTGCTTAGGGGACCATATGGATGCTGGGAATCGAACCTGGGTCAGCCATGTGCAAGGCAAATGCCCTACCCTCCGTGCTATTGCTCCAGCTCTCATCTTTTGCATTTCTTGGTGCACCATCATATTGTCATTTGTTAGAGTCTCATTAGGTTATAAAGATCGTTAGAAAGTGAAATTTAGGAAGGCAAGAATAATCAAGGGTCATACTATACTAATGCTTTAAAATATGAAATTAATACGATAACACCCCAGCAGTACCTACAACATGACCAAGTACAAGTACAAAAATACTTGAATCAGAATGTAAATAGCTCTCTCTGTGAATCAACATTATTCAAATTTGGTCTGAGCATAATTGTCTAGTTTCTCAATCATGGGCACAATTTTTCCAGAGATGTGAAACTGAATTCTGGACTATAATTCATCTTATTAAAAGATGAAGAATATCTTTTTTAGGGATATAAAACAAAGATATTTCAGAAGCATATAATAAAAAAACAAAACATGTCGCAGATGACATGTTTCTAAAATAAAGGCATTTATTAGCAATTCTACTTAAAGGGACTACTAGTGGATGAATTAGTTAAATGACTTAATAAACAGTTACATTATCCCAATCTCCTTTTAGAAGCAGTATTTGTTTGCAATGCAATCTAATTTAAGATTTTAGAACCAAGTAATACTTTTAGTGCCAAAGCAGGGAAAATTGGCTTTATTTATGAGACAAAACTTCCTAAAGTTGTTAATGGGATAAATAGTGGCAAAGGAATTTTTTCTGTCAAGGGCCACAGCATGTCTCTATTTTGTTCTATTTAAGACAGAGGAGGGATGACTCAGCCATACAGTCCATCTCACTTCTCAAAGGGTTGCCTTTAGAAATTAAGTTATCTCTACTAATATGCTTCTAGAATAATCTTTTCTTCTCTAGGGACAGTAGCAACAGGAAATCTCATCCACATATACTTAAAGGTGTAAATATTTTAACAGTTCTGAAGTTAGAAAACATCAACTTCGTTAAAAGCTAGAAGCTTTTACACCATATTTTCTCTCTCTCTCTCTCTCTCTCTCTCTCTCTCTCTCGTTTTCAGTTCAGTGAAAATTGGCATTATTTTTTAATTGTGTCCCCTGGAACGATAGCACAGCAGATAGGGCATTTGCCTTCCACGTGCTGACCCGGGTTCAATTCCTCTGTCCCTCTCGGAGAGCCTGGCAAGCTACTGAGAGCATCCTGCCCGCACAGCAGAGCCTGGCAAGCTCCCCGTGGCGTATTCAATAAGCCAAAAACAGTAACAAGTCTCACAATGGAGACATTACTGGTGCCCGCTCCAGCAAATCGATGAACAACGGGATGACAGTGCTACAGTCTATTTTTATATTGTTTCTTACCTTTGCAGTCTTCTACTTCAGAGTCTCCATCACATGTGTTTTATACATAAATCTTGTCTATTCTTCTCTGTACCACACAGTCACATCTTTTAAAGAACTGGCTGAACTGGTGAGGGATGCAAAAATAGAAAATCCTAGACTTGTCCATTAACATAGCAAGGTCAAATTGACTCAATTAGACAACCTCCAGTACAAGCTGTTTTTTAGTGTATACTGTCTTGGATTTTTGTCTTAAATAAGCTTTTTCACCTTTTGCTAGCTATGCAAGTCCCATTTAGTCACATATGAAACCAGTTTTGCTTACTTCTGCCTTTCTTAAAACACAGATTTTATTGTACTTGTCATGTTTGAAAATGTATTGTTATTGTTCAGAGCTTTTAGACTATGTGCAAAAAAAAAGCTTTCAAAATGAAGTTGTAGCTATTTTGGAGGTACTCAATCTTTTGGATTTCATACTGGCCTTTAGAAATCTGGCTATTGTCTTACTTTCTGAGATAGAATATACAATAGAACCTGACAATGGAGGTTTGGGAATATTTATTAAGGATTCAAAAATCTTTAGTAAGTCCCAAATATTCTCAAATTTCTTATAATCTATGGTTTATGTGATAATGAATTCTATAGATAACATCAGCCTTGCTAAGTGCTAATTCACATACATTGACATTTTAATTTCCTGTTCTTTTGCTTAAAGACTCTTAAACCTCTTTTCAGTCAATTAACTTCCCCCCAAATGACATTTTTGTAAATATAAACCCGTTTGAGATATTTAAGGTAATATTAATGTAAAATGTGGAGTATGCAATTCATTGTGCCTATATTCTCAGACCATGTGTAAAAGCACAGTACGAAGTAATTAACTTTTAAAAACTTTTAAAAACTTGTAGTTGGCTTGGAGAAATAGCACAGCGGGCAGATGAGCTTAGCGGGCAGCAACACACACACGGCCATCCTGGGTTTGATCATCAGCATCACATGTGGTCGGTCTGCTGGGTCCCAGAGGAAGGGACCTGTGAGTGCAGAGCCCTGAGCACTACCAGGTGAGGCTCAAAAATAACACAGTGAAAAAACTATGTTCTAGGTCACATGGAAATTTTATTTTTATTTTTAAATTTTTTTTCTTGTTGCTGTTTTTTTTTTTTTAATTAGTTCACCATGTGGAAAGTTACAAAGCTTTCAGGTTTAAGTCTCAGTTATACAATGCTCAAACACCTGTCCCTTCACCAGTGCACAAATTCCACCACCAAGAATCATAATATACCTCCCCCCTCCCCCACACCTCCCCAGCCCCCCACCCCGCATGTGTAACTGGTAAATTTCACTTTATTTTCACTTTACTTTGATTACATTCCACATGGAAATTTTAAAACTAAAAAATAGAGTTAAGTAATAAGGAAATAACATTTGGATTCAGGAAATCATGGGCATAAATTGTTGTTAGTTAATAAAATAATTATTCATATTGTATTTCCTCCCTCCTTTCTCCCCATTTACCTTGTCATTGTTGACATGATAATGAATAAAGGTTGATTGCACATCACAAATATGCTGGGCTATGCTATTTCTTTTTATGTCTGCTTTTGTCTTTTGGGCTACCTGTGGGTGTGTTCAGGCCTTTTACCTGCCTCTGTGCTCATGAAACTCTCCTGACGGGCCTAGGCCTAGGCGGAACCAACTGTGATGCTGGGGATCAACTGTACGAAAACAACCACCTGACCCACTGTACTATTTCTCAGGCCCCTCGTGACGTTTTTAAACTGGAGTGAGCACAGAAGATGTGCTCTACTTTTCATTTGACTGCGGTGCTCACTGAGGTTTGTGCTTGTTTAATTGCAGTGCTGGAATACAGCAGGGGTCACACTCCTTAGTTGTGGTATATAGATTGTATTTGCAGTGGCTGCTGCTGATTGCAGCTGTGCTTACAGATATGCTTAATGAAGGTTCCACTTCCTAGTTGTGGCTTTCACCCATCTCTTCTTTTTATTGCAGTGCTTGCCAATGATAACATAGGGTGGTGCCCATACATACCCAGTTGTGGTGTGGCCCAAAATTGTTTGTGGTACTGAGGATCACAGTCGAACTCCCAGGAATGTGTCAGGAGCAGGTGGTGACCTGATATGCTCCTCATGAGGATCTGTGACTAAGTGCTCACACAAAAGATACTCCACATAGTGCATCGTTTCTCTGGCTTTACTCAGTCTTCCAGTGTGTTGGCTATCTATGCTCATTTCACAGGTAAAACTCACCCTTTACGTTGCCTACATATACGATATTTTTCTCTGCTTTTAAGTGTATTCTTTATGTCTAGTAAACTTAATAAACTTAATTTGAAGCTGGATTATATAGTGCCAGCAGAATCTCGCATGGCAGAGCCTGGCAAGCTACCCACGGTGTATTCGATATGCCAAAAATAGTATTAATAATGGGCCTCATTCCTCTGACCCTGAATGTGACAGGGGCAATTGAGATGTTACTAGGGCCTGCTTGAGCAAATTGATGAGCAATGGGACGACAGTGATATAGTGATTATATAATACCAGAGGAGTAAGGATTAAGAAAAACAAAACAGTGGGTAACAAAAAAGCAAATTAAAAAATGCATGCTACAGAACTACTCTTTGCTTCCCTCTACCCCAGCATCTCTGCTTCTTGCTTAGTCTAGATGGGTGGGACTGTTAGATGGAGACCAGCTCTCATAGGGATGAAGGGAAATCTTCCTAGCTTTGCCCAGTTCTTTTCCTTTCTTCCACAAGATAACATTCTTTACATCTGGTTCTAGGTCTTTTATAGTTGTGGCTTCTTCTTAAAGTGTTTGGGAAAATCAGAGAATTATTTGAGTAGCATTCGGTAAGATTCGAGTGCTAGTACTGCTAGAATTTTTACTGAAGTTTGTGTGGGGACGTAGCATGTCAAATAGAGCATGTCAAATACTTCTTTCCTGGAGGAAAGAAGGCAACTAATGCCATTAAAGAATGAGGCAATGGCCTTGGAAACCAAGACCTTGTGTCATCTTGAGTTCTTATCCAGATCTTACAGTTATAATGACACAAGGCAAAAAGCTAAGATATTGCTATTGCAAATGGAAATTGTTACAGAAATATTTTGTGCTGAATCAGCAAAATGTCAATAGACAAATAAAATTATACTTGGAACATTATATGACTAAAACCCAATCATGAACAACTTTGTAACTGTGTATCTCACTGTGATTCAATTAAAATATATGTACCATGATCATGTAGTCTGGCAGTTTTAAAAATCTCTGCCTATTCTCTCATACTTGTTTCATTCTGTGTGGCTATTTTTTAACTCTATTCCTTGAATTGGAATGTGAAGGGGTGAGAGAAACTTGTGATTGTTTTGATCAATACCATATGATAAATTGAAGCTGTGTACTTTCAGGGATAAGTCATTAAAAACTCACACACTCCCTTTTATTTCTCTTGGGATATTTGCTCCCATGCAAGCCATTTATCTTGATGTTAGGTTACACCTTAGGCATAAGCTGAAACTAGACTCCACACACCAAGGGCAAGAAGAAACTAAAGAAATGGGAAGACCATGCCATATTGATAATAACCGAGGGACCATTACATAGACAAGAAGTTTTCCATCTCTATGCTATTGCCATCTTAAGAGTTGATATAGGGCTTTAGTGGGGTTTAATCAATATTTTACTGATCAGACGGTATTAGCTACACATTTTGTCTTAGAACAGCTTCCAGAGAGACAGGAAATGCAAGTGAAGTATACACTCCCTGTGGGTGAATAGGAGAAGGGCGGTGAGGAGGTCTTATATGCCCTGGTCCACCTAAGCTAATAGGCAGAAACATTCTTTTCTCTTCTCATATATAGGGAATATATATATATATATGTACATATATATATGTATATGTGTATATATATGTATATATATATTCTCTTTTCCAATAAAGGGAATCCTAACACCACTGAGACCATGATGATAAGATCCTGTGTAGGTCTATCAGTAAATAGCTCGATGAGTTCTACTTGCTGAGACAATAAGTAAAACTTTTTGGGAGTCCAGTGACCAGCTCACTGGCCATATGAAAGCTCAACTCATGCCCCAAAAAAAGGAATTGTCCAACCAAAGGCTGTTCAGATGTTCAACCTTCAAGATTTAAGAGTTCAATAAAACAGTTTATCTCAGGATAGAAATACTGGCTTAATGACAACCAATTAATGAAAAAATACACATAATTAATTCATGGGTACTAATAAAATATTTCAAGAAATAAACTATAAAGTGGTGATAACAAAGCAAGAAGGCTAAGAAATAAAAGTGTATTTAAACTGTGATGGAGTGAATAAAATAATTATGACAAACAAACATGACATAGCCAAATATGCCAAGACTTTCCATTATGGTCTGAATGAGTTTGTATTCTAGGAGTACCTCACAGCCCAATGCATGTGCTGAAATTCAACCTAATGTCCAAGGTGAGAGTATTAGGAGGTAGGAACCACTGGAATGACGCATAATGCTTTCTAGTTTTTATTAATTATCTATGATCAAAACTCCCAAGTGCCAGTTCCTCCTTTCCACCATGTAAGGGTGTAGAGAGAAGCCCATAGCTTGGAGAAGGACTTTTCTTACTGGCCAAACGACAAGTTGTCGAACTCTCAGAACCTCCAGAACTATAAGAAATAAATTATGTTCTTTATTAGCTATGATGTATATATGTATCATGATAAGTTTCCTACCCCCGCCCCTGGCTGTTTTCACTGGGGACCCTCAGGCAGTGGTAGGTTGAGTTTCCATCCCTGCCCTGAGCAGAGATCTGGCAGCTTAAGACCTCTGAACCCAGCCACAGCCATGCTCAAGGCCACTCTCCACGCTCAGGCTCAGACGAGTCTCACGCATGAAGTAACCAGTAGAGAAAACCAGGTGTGTGGACCTGGGGCTGAGATCTCCAAACCTGCTCAGATCAGGACTGGGCCTCCTCCACCCAGATCCCCCATTTTCCAGTAGGTAGGCAGTCAGACCCACAAACTGCCCCTGGCCCTTGTAATCCCATCAACGGCCAAGATTCAGAGACTAAAACAAAGGTCCCGGAAGCAACCTCTTATAATCTAGTTGTCTCTCTCAGAGAACCCGGCAAGCTATGGAGAGTATCCTGCTCACATGGCAGAGCCTGGCAAGCTCCCTGCAGTGTATTGAATATGCCAAAAACAGAAACAATGATGTGTCTCATTCCCCTGACCCTGAAAGAGCCTCCAATGTGGCACAATTGGGTAGGATGAGTAAAGAGAGGCTGCTAAAATCTCAGGGCTAGGACAAACAAAGACGTTACTGGAACCCGCTAGAGCAAATCAATGAACAATGGCATGACTGTGATAGAGTGATACAGTAATATATCTTTCTTGAGTTGGAATATATATATGCAATATATCACTGTATCACTGTATCATATATATATGTGTGTATATACATACACACACACGCACATATATATATATATATATATATATATATATATATATATATATAAAAGCCTGGCAAGCTCCTTGTGGCATATTCATATGTCAAAATCAGTAACAATGATGGGTCTCATTCCTTGACCCTGAAAGAGTCTCCATGTGGCACTCTTGGGAAGGACAGGTAAAAAGAGGCTTCTAAAATCTCAGGGCTAGGATGAATGCAGATGGTACTGAGACTACTCGAGAAAATTGACAATCAGCGGGATGATGATGGTGATGATATATAATGATATCGAAAAGTTTAAGACATTCCCTATATATAACAAATAATCATATAAATGGTCTAGTAGAAAAATCAGCAAAAGATAAAGTAGGTAATTTCCAGAAAATAAAAATAAAATTGTCAATGAAGACTTCAAAAGATATAAAATCTCAGATGTCAGAGAGAGTGCGGTGGGCAGAGTCTTTACCTTGAAAGAAGCAGATCTGGGTTCAGTCCTGGCATTCAACATGGTCCCCAAGGAGTGATCCCTGAGTGGAGAGTCAGGGGTAATCCCCAAGCAGCACTGTGGCCCCAGAACAAAATCCAAGAAAAAAATGAAAAATCGCATTAATAGTAGTTCACCAGAAAATTGAAACCCTGGTGTGGCATTTTCATCCATCATAGTTGAAGAATTTAATCATTTCTGAATACAGAGCTCATAAGAATTCCAGTGGACAGTCACTCTTATTTATTTCTGGCAAGACTGTTAACTGCTCTTACTTTGGAAAGTGTTTTAATACATACTTTTCCAAGAAAAAGAAAATACACCTGCTCATAAACTTAACACTGCTAGTCTTCTAGTGAGATAGATAGAAACCAAATGTGTGTTTGCACATATAAAAATGTTCATTATAAGGGAGCATTTATGACAGTGACTTTTGTAAAATAATAATACTAGAAAAATAAAAATAATGTCTATAAATAGAGTAATAGTGTATTAATAATATGCAAATATAGCCTCACGTGGAAAACGATACAGATTTATTTATTTATTTATTTTTTAAACTAACCCAAGGGTGTTTGTTTATTTATTTATTTTGCTTTTTGGGTCACACCCAGCAATGCACAGGTGCTACTACTGACTCTGCACTCAGGAATCACTCCTGGCAGTGCTCGGGGGACTATATGGGATACTGGCAATGGAACCAAGGTTGGCTGTGTGCAAGGCAAATGCCCTACCCACTGTGCTTCAACCCCTATACAAATATTTAAGATAAATGAAACGTATTTAATACATACTGTTTAGTAAAATTAAAGTAAAAATGTAACTTAAAGTAACACATTAAGTCCACTAAAATTATATATTTAAATTCATAAATATGCAAGCAATCTATATCCTTAGTATTGTTTTATTTTGAGGTGTAATTTAGATTGAGGATTGGGAATATGTGGAAAAATGTTTTTAATATTTGCATTGTATTTTTATTTTAATGAGAATTCATTATAATAATTAAAATTTTAACAATATCACAAATTAAATAAATAAATTTAGTTATTTTGCATAATTTTGTTACATTGCAAATTAAATTTTCAGCAATATAACAAAACGAATAAAGTGGAAAAAAACGAAAGTCTGTGTGCTATCTAAACACATAGACAGTTGATTATAGTGATAGTTTAGGACTCAGGATCCCAGATTCATTCAATAAAAAATTATTGAATCCAGAGAGTTAGTATGGGGCTTCAGGCACTTGTCTTATGTGTGATGGACCTGAGCTTGATTTCTGATACCACAAAAGGTTCTCTGAGTACTGAGCGTAGTGATTCCTGAGCACAGAGTCAGGTAAAAAACCCTGATCACAGCTAGATGTGGTTTAAAAATAACAACAGCCTTTCCGGCCCCCCGCGAGATTGACCCCGGAGGCAACTGAACCACTTTGGACACGAGCGGCGCCCCCAAAATGCCTCCAAACTGTGTGCTCGGAGCTTCTGGCCCAGGTGCTGCCAGCGAGTGATGCAATTACCAAAAGAATTTTCCCTGGACCTCATATAGAAATCCAAAACCGCGCAGCTGCGATAGCAGCCGCGCGACCTAATATCTCTTGATTGTCAGCAACGTGTAAATGTTCCTTTTTGGTAGGGCTTACCGTGGAGGGAAACTCCAAACAATAGTACTGAGTTTTTTGTTGAAGGGTAAAAGATTGTAGCGATAGAATTTTAGGCAGAATTTTCCCTGGACTTTATATAGAAACCCAAAACCACGCGGCCGCGGCAGCCTAATGTCATCTAATCATCAGCAATATGAAATGGTTCCGTTGTAATGGGTTGGACTTTGGGAGGACCATAATAGGGTTAAAGTTTGTAGCGATGTGTAATTTCTGGCTGTACTTTCCCTGGACTTTATACAGAAATTCAAAGCCTCGAGGCCGCTGCCATGGCCGCGCAACCTATTGTCATTTAATCATCACCAATATGAAATGGTTCCTTTTTAACGGGTTGGACTTTTGTGGGAAATTCTAACAAGAATAGTAAGTCTTTTGCTGAAATATTGAAGGCTACCAAAGTGGTAGCCATCTCTATAGACTGAACTAAGCCATATCCCCACGCCGGCTGAGAAGAAATATCCTTCTTTCTCGGGAAGAAACGCGGCGTGGCATTAACAATAGTATGATGTCCATTAAGCTGACATGGACCTGGTGGCGTGGGAATGGGATACAAGGGAATAAATTATTATGTACTTGGAACAGCGGGACGCTGGTGGAATCTCGAGCCAGGGCCAATACCAGCATATTACTTTTGGTTCCAGAAACTGCTTGCAGACATTCTACCAGACTATCAACTAAGCCGGAGCCCCACGCCGGCTGATGACGGGAAATAACCATCTTTTTTGGTTTGTTTTCCCTTTGTCAGGCAGCGTGGTGATTACTAAACAGGCGTGAACTCGGTGGCGCGGGACGAGGGGGGGAAAATAATAGAAAATTTATGCAACAAACAGCAGGTCTTAACATCTCTACATTCTCAGCAATGGAGAGCCATCAAATGCTTCCTTGACAGTGGTACTGTCTTTTCTTTTTGGGGGGGAAACCCTAGCAACAATAGTGAGTTATGTGTTGAAACATGGACTGTAACCAAGATAAAGCGTAAATGAAGTGAAACTTATCACTTACAAGGGCGGGGACTGGGGGGGCGGGAGGGGGCGGGAGGTTTAATGGGGTGGTTGGTGATGGAATATGGGCAAGGGTGAAGGGAAGGGTGTTTGAGTATTGTATAACTGACATAATCCTGAGAACTATGTAACCCTCCACATGGTGATTCAATAAAATTTAAATTAAAAAAATAAAAATAAAAATAAAAATAACAACAAAATATTATTGATGTGACATTTATAATGTATGTTTCAGGTACACAGTATTAAAATTCAATTCTTTGACCCTCCATAGGAGTTAACTAGGAAACATACATTTTCTCTTCTGCTTCCTTTGTGGATTGGAAGACTGAGTTCTTTTTCTTTTGTACCATACCTTGTTACACAAAAGCATGTTCAAATCGTTTCAATTGTATAGAGAACAAAAACATTTCTTTTTTTTATTCTACTTCCTCCAAATTTTCCTGGGCCATTTCAATAATACAAAAAAACTATACTTTTTTTTTCTTATAACAGCTAATGTTTCTATCATCTCATTTTTTGATTCTGCCTTTGGTCTATCTTTCCCAGCCTACTCTGATCCTGCAGAATGATCTACAATGAGTGCTTTAGCGGAGCTACTTCAAATACACAGCCAGTGTGTGAAGATCCAAGCTGCTCGTGTCGGGGTGCTTCTTGAAGCACCGATTTGCCTGGCGTAAGGTCCTTTCATCATATTATTAACAACGATTCCCTTTTCATGTTGTAATTGTCTGTCTGTTAGGCTGACTTTGCAGTCTTTGGTCCTGGATTAACAATAGAGATTTGTCCTCTCCTGAGTTTCATTCCCCATCATAGTCCCGTCATCTCTCATCATGGACACTGCTTTCGCTCACATGTCTCCTGATACTTGCCTCGGTGCTTGGGTCTACTAAATCAAGAGACTCTCTTTTCACTCATCAGACCATGATCACTGGCTCTCCCATCTATTAAGTTAACAACTGCTGAGGGACTGACACTCTCCTTGTGTTCTTTTGCAAGTGGTCCATTGACAAATCCCCTCCATTCTTTCTCACCACTGATTACCCTTCTCCCTCCCAACAAAGCACCTATCTGAAGTTCTCTTGTCCTGTTTCCTGTTGGGGACCTGCTCCTATACACTATGTCCCCTGCCGAGTCCTATCATTGTGCTCCGCCCTTCTCTCCCTGTTATGATGTCTTCATTAGTTCTGTCAGCATTCTGTCTCCTATCGCCACTGGGGATGGTTTCATCTCCTTCCTCGTGTAGCCCTGCTTCTCTGAGATCCCCCTCCCTCTTTTGCCTCACATAGAAGGATAGAAAAAGTATCAGATCAAATGTTCCCCATTCCAACGTACAGCTCTTCTTCACGTCTTTATGTGAAATATATTTTATGGATTTAATAAGGTCTTAGTCTTGGTGGCTTTTCAATAGCCTTGAGATCTATAAAAGAACCAAAATGACTTCTCTTTTGCCCTTTGAGTCAGTAAAAATATCACTGCCTACATAGTAATGGCCACCTTTAGTACTGCTGATGAGACACAAAGCAGAAAGTACAGACATATTTTAAAATGATCACTCACATCTGGAAGGTTGCTCAGAGCTCAGCTACTCATGAATCTGCATACTGAGGAACACAGCAATTAAATAATAATAAGAAGAAGATACTGTCTTTCTGTGCCCAGGAACACATGCAATTAATAAATACTATTAATATAAAGATGTCTTTCTGTAACAGCACCATAATGCCCTCCACATGTCTACCTCTAATCCAAGGGATTCTGTTCTTTTCCATGTTCTTAAAATTCAACTTGGATATCAACTCATAGAACCCAGGTTTTATTCAGAGAGTATAAGGGTCTTTAAAAGGGAAATACCAGAGTATCAGTGTGTGGTGCCTAGGGTGAAATGGGGACAAGAGATGGAGCCTCGAGGAAATAATGCTTTTTTCTGCTCTATGCACCTCAGCCACCCGGGGGAACGCGAGGATGGGTTCAAACTGATAAAATGTGCTATTGCACCTATGCAGCATAGATGCTCACAGATCACCAGCCCCATGAGGCAGCTGTCAGGCTGAGCAATTTTGTTTGTTTGTTTGTTTGTTTGATTGGGGGCCACACACAGCAATGCACAGCACTTACTCCTGACTCGTACTCAGGGAACACTCCTGAAGGGGTTCAGGGGGCCCTATGCGGTGGTAAGCATCAAGTCAGGCTTGGAAGCACACAAGGCAAGAGTCCTACGCACTGCTTCTTTCTGGCTTAGGAGCCTGTTGTGCACTTGTTGTGCACACACATAAACTGGGTGCACCACCTGAATTCTCAGGGAGCCTTGGCTTCAGGCTGGGAGGAACTGCTCTTTTCAGGAGAGGAAAGTGAGTCCACACCTCTCCATGGGCATTCCAGAGCATTGCCTTGCCTCACAGAAATGAATTTCAGAAACCAAAACATGAAGTAAAGTAGTTTTTATTTGATTTATGAAAGAGAGAGATTGAGAGAGAGGTTAAGAGAGAGATAGAGGTTGAGAGAGAGAGAGGGGAAGAGAGAGGGAGAGAGAGAGGGACAGAGAGAGAGAAAGAGAGAGAGAGAGAGAGAGAGAGAGAGAGAGAGAGAGAGAGAGAGAGATTTTCAATATCTCAGGGTTTTCCAGAGTGGTAAAAAGCAGAGAATGGTTTATACAAGTTTTCCAAAATTTAATCAGGGTGTCGTCACACAAAAAGCCTTGGATTCTTAATGGTCCTATTATGTCCTTTAGATTCTTTTCTGGCTTCTTCTTTTCTGACTCACCTTTCTCAGGATTGGTACCTCAGTTTTTTCCATTTTCAAAAAGCTGTGTGCTTGCATCTGAAAAAGATGTTCTTCGTGTCTTTGAACTGCTTAAGGACTGCAATGCAATTTTTTGTTTTATTTTCCCCCAATTACTCTTCAGCCTGTAACAGTGTCTCAGCCTTCTGATATAAGATAATACTGGCTATTGCTGACTTTGCAGATGAAGGGAGACGGATCAAGGAATAACAAGCACCTTCTAGGAACTAGTAAAGGTCAAGGGGTGGATTTTCCCCTTGATGCCCACTAGGAACATACCCTGACCAATACTCTGCTTTTAGCTCAGTAAAACCCATTTCAGACATCTGACATACAGGACTGTAAGATAAATTTGTGTTGTCTTAAGATCCTAAGTTTGTGGTAATTTGTTTCAGGAGCAATAGAAAACTAACATACCGCCCAAAGAGGCAGTTTCAATAAGTGATTTACTGGAGCAGGAAAAAACATCCAGCTAAGATGCGATAGAGTAATAGAGACTCAAATGACTTTGCTTGCACCTTCCCAAATGAGGTTCATTTTTATTTCAACAACCCAAATGTCCATTCTCTATTTTTCCCCTTAGGCTGCACTTCCTTTAATATCTTCAGCTATTCACTATCTCCACCCACATTTGCCTCAATGACCCAGTCATACAATACTGAAAAATTCCTAAGCGTTCCCTTTCTTTCTTCGGCAAAGTAGAGTTTGTGAACCTTGGGGCCTTTCCTTTTATTGGAGCAATAAATTCTCCCATTGAGATAAAGTCTTGTTTTTTACAACCAGTCCCTTTTTTTAATGATAGCACAACCGACCACAAGGCCAGTTGAGACTGAGTTGTCAAAAGTACCACATCTGCACCTTCAAGTGAAAAGTCTTCCTACAATGCCATTGACTACTGGAGGAAGAAATATCTTTATTATCCATGAAAAATAAAATGTATTCAGGAAATAAAGTACCAAACCCTCTTTATTGTGTTGTTGCTTTTCCAGCTTGGTGGTTTTATAATTTTCTCATGTCCTTTTAGACCTGGTCTCCATTGTAATATCC
Source organism: Sorex araneus (assembly GCF_027595985.1). Taxonomy (NCBI): domain Eukaryota; kingdom Metazoa; phylum Chordata; class Mammalia; order Eulipotyphla; family Soricidae; genus Sorex; species Sorex araneus. The sequence goes on along the minus strand of NC_073304.1, from coordinate 19,069,294 downwards.
TGTGTCACTGTTTGCAAAGCTATTTCACTTCCTTCGTCCTATATAAAATAAAAAACATGCTTTTAATCTTCCCTCTCCCAGCTTTTCAAAAAAAATATTGATTTTATTTTTAAAAAGTTATTCACAATATTTGATTACATTTAATATTTGAACACCAGTCCCACCATCATTACACCTCCCCACCACCATATTTAGAATGTTTCCATCCCGAACCCCAAATCCTGCCCCCGAAGCAGAAACGAAATAGTTTATTTTGTGTTGCTTGTTATGAATAATCCCCTACAATTTATCCCAAAAAAAGGTTTCTTAGAGGAAAGTGTGTGAATATTGTATTTCACCCAACAGCCATAAGCCCTTCTATGGAGATTAGTAACACGTTGTTAAAGGTTGAACTTTGTGTGCTTATATCTATATCTGTATAAACATATTTCACCCTAAGATTGGTTGCCTTTTACTATAAATCCCATCAAATATGGTATGCTACTTTTGGTATATTAGTAGTGTAGAGTATCAATAAAAGATTCTCTCATGGGTGAGGCTCATGGAGAGCATGTGGAGAGTGGTCATGAGCTTGGCAGCATTTGCGTTCTGGAGTTTTTTGTTGGGGCAGGGAGAAAAACTTTCCTGCCCCTCTCCACCTGGCCCTGAATGAAGTAACCTGGCACAGGGTTTGGCAGCATCTCTATGATGTATCGTTCTGTGCTCTCCCCTCACCCCTTTTTTTTAAGCAATGAAACAGAATAAGTATGACCCTATCTATTGTTTAGTCTTTGAACTAATGGTAAGTTATTTTACACTGCTAGGATAAGCACATTTTTATTCTAAGCTGTATCTTAAAGACAAAAAAGGCAGAATCTCCTGCCCCTGTGCCAGGCTGTCTTCACTGGGGCACCTCGGACGAGGGAGTAGGGTGGAATTAGGTTTCCTTCTTCACCCCAAGCAGAGCCTCGGCAGCCTAAAACTTCCAGAAACAGCCACAGCCATGTTCAAGTCCACTCTCCACATGCTCGGACCAGCCTCACATATGAAGGAACCGACAGGAACCCAGGTATGCGGGACCCGTGGCTGAGATCACCAAGCCTGCTTGGATCAGGATTGGGCCTCCTCCACCCAGATCCTCGTTTTCCAGTAGCTAGGCAAACACCCAGAAACTGCCCTTGGCACCCTGTAATCTTATTAATGGCCAAGATTCAGAGATGATACAACAAACCTCCTGTTAGAGAGTGATGCAGAACCTCGCACTGCAGAGCCTGGCAAGCTACCCATGGCATATTTGATATGCCAAAAGCAGTAACAATAATGGGCCTTATTCCCCTGACCCTGAATGTGACAGGGACGATTGAAAACGTTACTGATGACCACTTGAGCGAATCGATGAGCAACAGGATGACAGTGATACCGTGATACAGTGAATTTATTTATTTTTTTTTTTTTTTGCTTTTTGGGTCACACCTGGCGATGCACAGGAGTTACTCCTGGTACTCAGGGGATCCTATGGGATGCTGGGAATCAAACCCGGGTCAGCCATGTGCAAGGCAAACACCCTACCCACTGTGCTATTGCTCCAGCCCCATTATTCAAAATTATTAATTCAATTAGACATTCACTTGAGAAATTGTCATGTAAAGTTGATTAGGCCTTGTATGAATATTAACATGGGGATGACATTTGAAAAACTATAATGTCTGAAAGAGGAAAAGGATACCTGCCTTCAAAGTGCTTACTTGATATGCTTTTATAGGTTTTGAAGGTATGTAATCTATAACATAATGATCACACACATGTGCACACACAACATAGGTTAATATATTTTCTATAGCTCACTGACTAGTTCATGTCTCTAACATATTAAAGTAGTCTTACTCTCCAAAGTTTAGTGTTTGGGCAATTTTTTCATTGACAATTACTATCCGTTTTATAGATAGATAGATAGATAGATAGATAGATAGATAGATAGATAGATAGATAGATAGATAGACAGGTAAATAGATAGTTATTTTTGGCTTCTGTTTCAGTACTTTCTATGACATTTTGTTGTTTCTAAACTCAGGAACTTTGGTGAAATCTGGAACTGGTTTCTGCACAATGAACTCAAGAAAAGACAAAAGAAGCAGACCCATTTCAAAACCTAAATTGGTTGCTTTAGGAAGCAATGGAATTTACTTGCAAGTAAATCAACTGGTGGCTGCAAAATGTGACTAGAACTTTCTAGCTTCCCTACATCACTTTCAAATGTTTGGGGCTAAAAACTAGCCTTAATAAGCCAGAGTGCATGAAACACTCTGTGTGTCAGAAATATATGTTAGATCCTGAGTTCAGTTCATAGTACCATAAGGCCCCCAAGCACTGAACACTGCAAGGTGTGGCTCTGGTGACCCTGAACAATAATGGACCCGAGTTGTACCACGTTTATGGATTGAGCATTGAAATATCACTTCCCACATCTAGGCTGGTGTCAGCTAGAAGGGTGTTTGGGTCTCCTGATCATTGCTTGGAGGCACCTTCCAAAAGAAAAATGCTTCTATAAGACATCTAACCATGTCTAGTTTAATACACAGTCAACATGGAAACAATCAGACCAGTAGATAGGGAAAGGCCACCTCTGGTAATGAGTTCCTAGGAAGTAATAAAAACAACTACCTTAAGGCTCTCAGGACCACCTTGTGACACAGAAACTAAGACCTGATAAGATCTTTACCTGGCTCTAACACAGACCCAGAGAAAGTTGAACCCCTTGCTAGAGAAGTTCCAACAGAGACAGAGGCCAGGAAAAAATATCAAAGAAGACCACCCACTACTCCCAACTCTACATCCTCGACAACCACCCTAGCAACAGATTCTTATCTAGATAGAAACATGGTGCAGCTTGGGAGAAACCTTTGGTCATGCTTGCCAGCTAGAACAAAGGAAGTGTATGCAAATGCTTCCAGGGCCCATGTTCACCCTGTGCCCATGTATTGCTGCCAAGTGCATCTGCTGCTCAAGAACATGTGCACATGTCACCCACATCTCTCTTCTTGAAACGTGGACTTTCATACTTTCATATCCAATGCTGAGATGTGTATTGGGGCTCTTCACTCTGGAGAAACCCTGGCACTCTCTTGAGCATGTTCTCTCTGTCCTCTCACTCCTTCCTTGAAACTTCCAAGTAAAATCTATTCTTACTTCACTGCTCCTCTTCTCCTGAAATTCTTTTCTATGAGGGAAAAGATGAGAACCAGGAAGGCCTAGATAAAATCTAGGACTGATCCCTTTATGCAAGTAGCAAGGCCCACAGCTGATTCTTCATCGGTCCTAGATTTTCCCAGTCATTCCCAGGGGAAAGAGAGAAATGACAGATTCCTTTCTTGAGGCTGCTGCCTCTCTCTCTTGCCCACCTCACCTAAGTCACCTGGGGACCTCCAGGGCCCCCATGGGCATCAAGATGACCTCAAAAACACTTTGTCACTTCAAGGCTTAGTCAGGAAAGGGCTTTTGGGTGGGACTGGGAGGGAAAATGTGCATTTCAAGGACAAAAAGTGATCAAGTTGCTCAGATTGCCCTGTTCTGATAATCAGTTCAACTGCGTAGTTATTTCTCATAGGGATTTCCTCCAACGCACCTTCACCGGGACACCCCCAGGCATTCCAAGGGATTTACAACCATCATCGCAGTCATCTCACTAAGCCATCCTTCCTATCAACTCTCTTTCCATCAGTTAATATCATTTCCCACAAGCATGTAAGCTTTGAGAAATCAACCTTATTACAGTGCTGTTTTATTTCTCAAATTTAGTATTGACAGAATCAAAAGAAGTCCAATTAAATTTGTATACCTGACCAAAAGAAAGCAATATTTTAGCAGATATATGTACCCTACTATTTGCTAAATGTATTTAGTAGATCTGGGCCAGTAGCGATAGCACAGCAGATAGGGCATTTGCCTTGCATGTGGCTGACCAGGATTCAATTCCTCCGCCCCTCTCAGAGAGCCCGAGAGTATCTAGCAAGCTACCAAGAATATCTAATCCGCATGGCAGAGCCTGGCAAGCTAGCCATGGTGTATTCGATATGCAAAAAAAAAAATAGTAACAAGTCTCACAATGGAGACGTTACTGGTGCCCGCTCAAGCTAATCAATGAGCAATGGGATGACAGTGATACAGTGATACAGTGATTTAGTAAACCTGTGAACTTAGGGTCAGTCGTTTCTCCACTTCAGGGCACATCACAATCCCCTGGAGATCTTAGTAAGTCTTTGGAATATTTTCCAGTGTTTTGATTCAGCAGGTCTGAGTGCACTGTAATTCTAACACTTTGTAAATTTGTTTGCATTCTAAGAGATTACCAGTTAATTCTGAAGTGATTAGCACTTTGAAACTTACTGATCTGATGTAAGCCCTGATTATCAGTTGTGGTTCTTAACCTAGATGCATATTAGCCTCAAGTAAGGAGCTTTTTAAAGATCCCAAGACACGGGTCTTATACCAGGTTCTCTAATTTACCTAGCATTAGGTTTCTAGTTGATAACAAATTTCTCCAGTAATTATAACAGTCCCCCCTGCAGAGCTCAGAGATTTGGGCCATTCGCAGCAATGCTGGGCACATGGGTGCTAGCATGATCAATGCTGGAGTCTGGAATTAAGGTGTTTGTAGGTCACGTTACCATAACTATGACAGATGGTGCTCAGGAAGTTATGAGATTTGATATTGCAGGCATAGAACTGAGGACCTGCGGGCTGCAGTGATAGGACAGTGGGTAGGGGACTTGCCTTGCTTACGGCTGTTCTGGGTTTGGTCCTAAACCTGATCATCTCCACTGGAAGTGACCCTTGAGTGCCCAGGAATAAGCACTGAGCACTGCAGAATTTGCTCTTCCTTCCTGTCCCCACCAAACCCTTCAAGAGTAAGACCTTGCAATTTCCAGGCAGATAGACAGGTGCTCTACTACTTGAGTGATCTTCCCAGCCCCTTTCCAAGTAATTTTAACATTATGTGACTAATTGTGTGATATACCACCTCTGCAGACTCTCTTTTCAAGATTACAGATAATTTAAGCCCTTATGACTTCTTGCCTTAAATAACTTCTCAACCCACTCTCTAAATCTCATGGCTTCACTCTCTAATTCATCTTTCACATAACTGTCTATTAATTCTTCTAAGGCACGTCTTTGACTTTATGTCTTTTAAAAATAGTTGACAGTTAAATAACTATCCATTTCTTATTTTGGCCTTTAAAACGGAGTGCATCCTGTTTGTAGACTACTTTAAAGGCATTTTAAGCCTTGATTTTTCATAACATATAGACAGCCAGAAAAATCAGATCATATTTTCCATATTTGTCTCCTGGTTCCTTTGTCTTCCAAATAGTTTATTTCCACCTTTCCTTGTGATCAGTTCATCTTCCTTTCCTATGAACGAGAAAATCACAATATCTTTGGTTTTCCTTTCCCTTTTCCTTGCCTCTCTGGAAATGCTCCCTTTTATCAGAACACATTTTTTTCTACAGTCTTAAAAATACTTCAACTTTGATTACTCATTCCTTTACTCATATAATTCTTATGCAAGCAATATTTATAGAGAGTCTTCTTTGTATCCTGACTACTCTGGCAAAGGGACACTTCCTGTTTTCCTGTAGCTTCTGTTCTTGTGAGAGAGACAGATAAGACACAAATATATGTTAGACAATGATGAGTTACAACAGAAAAAGAGCAAGAGGACTGAAAGAGGAGGGCAGTGTGTGACTTTATCTTAAATAAAGATCTTTGGTCTGGGAGTGATTCTTTTATAATTAGCACTCTTTAAAACAGGGCCCAAGTAAGTGAAGGGGTGAGCACACAGCTGTTCAATGCAGTGCTTCAAGTATACCAAATGCTCGAAGAATGAATCTTTGCATAGATGCACGGCCACGGTAAAAACTGGGTATTTGTCCTAAATGCAATGTGCAGCCATGAAGCCACGGGGGAGTTTTGCAAAAGAAGTAATACAATATGATCTACATTCTCAAAGAACATCTGGTCCTCTATCCAGAACAGATGGGAGCAAAGATGGACATAGAGCTGTTAGGAAGCGAGGACAGCAATCAGGAGAAAGTGGTGTGAGTAAAGACAGAACTGCCAGAAGGGAAAGCACTGGCTTTCTTAGAAAGATGGTGAACAGGCGGTCACACCGTTGAGACTGAGATAGGTCTCTAATGAGAGAGCCATGTGTCACTGCATTGCTTGAGTTGTGATTCATATACTCATTATTAAATGAAAATGAATTTAGTTTATGAATGTTCATTTAGTTTAGAGAAGGGAAATGTTACAGCCTCAATAAAGCTCCAGATGTTTGTACTAATACATGAACTGTAAATACACAGGTGGGTTTTGCTTGAGGTAAATGAAGTGCCCGAGGCCGTCCCTACTCCAAACCTGGCTAAATGCTTTGGAAGGCTATGCAGTGGGGAAGCCAGCTTGAAATCAAGAAGCAATTCTAACCAATTCGCCTATGGAGAGCTTGGGAAAAAGGGTTTTCCTGCTGGGAAAAGAAATACTGTTACTAATTTTGGCTAGCTTTTTTAAAAACAAAGTAAATATTTATGCATGTGCCTAAATTTTGTTTTTATTTGTAGTGCAATGCTTTCTTCACTAAAAAAATATCATACAGCAAGCTACATGTATACATGCAGTGGATATTTTAGCAGTTACAGAGAGCTTGTCATTTTTCTTCATGTATTACTAATTGGCGTTATGTTTACATGTTATACATATATTTATATATACATGAAGAACAGCTTAGTGCATTTTAATTTCTATGTGTGTATGTTATATAATTATATTCCAACTTACCCTATCTTTTCTTATTTGATAGTTTAACATGTTTTCTTTTGCTTTCAGAATAATAGACATGGTAATAGCTTGTATCTACTTGCTTGAGTTTCTCTAGATATCAATATAACTTCAGGTTACTAGGTCTAACCAATTTCTACTTCTTCTGATATTTTTTGAAAGTAATTAAACTTGTTTCAATTTTCAAGATCACTAATTATGCTAGGCAACAATTTTGACCCCTCCCAAAGTATTCGCATGCCAATAACCAGAACAAGTGAATGTCTTAAGCTCTATAGAGAAAAAAAAAGTGAGAAAGATGGCAGGTAAAATTATTGTTATAAATGAGGTGAAGTTATATTATCACCTGTATCCAAGTAACTGACAAGCATACTTAAAAGTGGAAGGAGACTGACGGGGAATGTTATCAAGAGCAACCAGTGGTGGCATTTTGGGTCTGCAAGATGGAGGAAGAAAAGAACTAGGAGAGAAGCGGTCTCAAAGAGCTGAAAGGATAGGTAAAGAAAGAGATTCTCCCTTAGGGCTCCAAAGAACAATGTGCCCTACATTTAGCCCTGTGAACTTCTGGTTGGACTGCCTTTTACTGAACTGTAAGAGAATATATTTGTGTTGTTTTAACTTCCTGAGTTTTTTTTGAAACAGAAAAATAACATACTAGTAAAGATAAATATCTTTTCAGATATGTTTTATTTGCCCTTACTTATTGGATATTCCTCAATGAGAGTGTTTCTAATTTTAAATTCATGTAAAAATTCAAAAATAAACTTCAGATAGGGACTATGTATGGTTTGTGAAATTTGTTGGGTATGTTTGTTAGGTAGTCTTATTTAGATACTAAAAATAATTTTGAACTTTTTGGGGTATCACTATATCACTGTCATCCTGTTGATCATCAATTTGCTCTAGTTGGCATTAGTAACGTCTCCATTCATCCTAGTCCTGAGATTTTAGCAGCCTCTCTTTATTCGTTCTTCCAAGTGGTGTCAAATTGGAGGCTTTTTCAGGGTAAGGGGAATGAGACCCATCATTGTTACTGTATTTGGCATATCGAATACACCATAGGGATCTTGCCAGGCTCTCCCTGGCGGGCAGGATGCTCTCAGTACCTTGCCAGGTACTCTGAGAGGGAGAACTAGACAATAAACGGTTGAGTGCTTCCAGGAGCTTTGTTTTATAGTCTCTGGATCTTGCTTGTTGATAGGATTACACAATGCGGGGCAGTTTGTGGTTATGGCTCCCAAGCTACTGGAAAATGGGGGATCTGAGTGGAGGAAGCCCAGTCGCGATCCAAGCAGGCTTGGAGATCTCATCCCCGAGTCTCACACACCTGGGTTCCTCTGCCTGTTCCTTCAAGTGTGAGGCTCCTCTGAATGTGTGGAGAGTGGTCTTGAGCATGACTGTGGCTGGGTTCCAGAGGTCTTCAGCTGCTGGAGCTCTACTGGGGTGGGGAGGGAAGCTAAACCGGCCCCACTCCAAGGGGCCTTAGTGAAGACAGCCAGGCATGGGGGCAAGAGACTCTGCCTTATTGGGGGTATTAATAATTAATCAAGTTAATTTTTGTAGATTTAAAAATAAAATAGCTGAGCTCCTTTTTGAGTTTTAAAGGTATGGCAAGGTTTCAATAATCTATAAGTTCAGTGTATTCTTAATTACTTTTCAGTGTATTCTTAATTACTTTTATTGGATCTTTTAGATAATATTCAGTCAAACTTATAACTATGTTAAGTATCTTGACATTCATTTACATGTTATATATATTTAATAAAATTTAAGTATTACTTTATGAAGTAAATTCTGAATTAGGAAACAATACTACTAAGTACATAATTTATATTCCCATAGGAACAATCTTATTCAGTGCCCAGATCTTAGTTTACATATAATTCTCTGATAAAATGATCATCAAATAATGACTGACTAAGGACTTGCCAATGATAGGTATAAAATGAGCCTATTCCAGGATGTGGAGAAAAAGGAATTCTCATAGGCTGCTAGTAGGAATATCAATTGATATAGTCACTGAAGAAAATGCTTTTTAAACTCAAAAAGGAAAAAGCATTGATCTAGCAATAATATATATATATATATATATATATATATATATATATATATATATACACACACTCTCAAGGGAATACTATTCAGCTATTTAAAATGAGATCTTGCTTTTTGTGACAACATGAATGGAATGTGAGATGTCTATGCCAAGTGAAATAATGCAGGAAGTGAAAGACTAAATGTTTTGACGTTGGTGGAGTCAGTGGTGACTTGTGTGAAGTAAGGAGGAGAAAGGCTATAGCCTCAAGAAGAGACTCTGCATTTTCTCTCTATCCAGCTCTGCCACCCAGGAACAGCTGGGGAAGTCTAAAACTGATAAGAGTCCGCTGTGGGCCTTGTGCTTTGTAGAAAAGAAAAATTTGTCCTAGACCTTGCCCAAGTCTTTCGGGTCCTTCACCTTTCTCTCAGAAAATAATTTCAGAAGAAGAGCAGAGGAGTAAAGAGATTTTATTTGGAAGTTTTGAGGAAGAGGGAAGAGGGAGGGAGGTGGGACAGCGAGAGGAGGAGAGGGAGGGGAAAACACATGGGCTTATCCAGAGTGGAGAGGGAACTCCCATAAATGTCCCAGCATTGGATATGAAAGTACCATTGCACGTCTCAAGAAGGGAGATGGGAGATGCAGCTGACATGGGTACCACATGTGCTTGGCAGCATCACATAGGCAAAGGCATCACATGGACTCGGGCATCAAATGCTAGTGCTTCCTTTGTTCAAGTTGGGTTTTCTAGTTTTCTAGCAGGCTGCCCTCCATAGGGCTTGCTACCTAGGTACAGATCTGTCATTAGGGTGGTTACCAAGGGCCTAGAGTTGAGACTAGTGGGTAGTCCTATTAGATATTCGTTTACTGGACTTTATTCCTGTTGAAGCTCTTTGGCTTCGTTCAGTCTTCTCTGGGTCTGCAGTGCTGGTGGGTATAGGTCTTATCAGGCCTTAGTTCATGTGCTCACAAGGTAGGTTTTTTGTAACCTTGGTCCTGTTGGTTTGAGTATTTTCCAGGAATTCATTACCAAGTGGGGTGGAGGGGGTCTTCACTATCTAGCTCCCTGTCTGCTTTAGTATCACTCACAAGTAGAATATAACCAAACCAAACAAACTGGAAATCATAAAGTCATCTAAAACTGAAAAAATAAGATGTTTATTAGTGGGTAAGTGTAAAGCATATGAGGGGAAAGAGAACTGTGGCACTGCTGTCCCATTGTTCATAATTTGCTCTACTGGGCACCAGTAATGTCTCCATCATGAGACTTGTTGTTACTGTTTTTGGCATATTGAATATGCCATGGGTAGCTTGCCAGGCTCTGCCATGTGGGCGGGATACTCTCGGTAGCTTGCTGAGCTCTCCAAGAGGTACAGAGGAATCGAACCCGGGTTGGCCGCATGCTAGGCAAACACCCTACCCACTGTGCGATCACTCCAGCGCAAGGGGGGAAAAGAGTAGTGGGGTAAATTTGACAGTGTAATTTCTTAAACATACTTGTACCAATTATTTATTAATAATATGGTTTAGGTTCACATGTCAAATACTGTCTCCTCAAAGTTAAAAGATATACATCCACTTACAAAAGGGTAAGTTTCATCTCAGTGGGCGGATGTCATGGAGACTCTACTGCCTTATTCCTTCTTTCCTTTGGACAGGAAAGAAGGAATAAGGGAGAATAGGACTACACTGTATCATATTGAGCCCCCATTTTCAGTAACTATGTTGCAATCATCAACTTGAAGGATGTTGGTAGTATTCATTTTTTATAAATTTTTTATAAATTTTCTATATATTTCAGAGAGTCTCTTGCCCACACGCCTGGCTGTCTTCCCCGGGGCCCCTCGGAGGGGATGGGCTCCAGCTTCCCTCCCCACCCCCAGCAGAGCTCCCAGCAGCCGAAGACCACGGGAACCTAGCTGCAGCCATGCTCGAGGCCCCTCTCCACACATTCGGACAGGCCTCACACATGAAGGTACCGGCAGAGGAACCCAGGTGTGTGTAATCCCATCGAGGACCAACATCCAGAGACTTAGAAGCAAGCTCCCAGAAGGGATATCTTGTAGCCTACTTCTCCCTCTGGGAGAAACTGGCAAGCTTCTGAGAGTTTCCTGCTGGCATGGGACAGCCTTGCAAGCTTCCCATGGTGTATTCATATGCTAAATCCAGTAACAAGCTGGATCTCATTCCCCTGACCCTGAAAGAGCCTCCAGTGTGACATCATTGGGAGGGCTGAGTGGAGAGAGACTTCTAAGATCTCAGGGAAAGGATGAATGGAGAGGTTACCCAGCCCTTTTGAGAAATCGACGATTAACGGGGATTTTGTGATTCGTGATTTCTGTTCTGTATAATTTCTGTATAATCCCGCACGGCAGAGCCTGGTAAGCTACCTGTGGCATACTCGATATGCCAAAAACAGTAACAATGATGGTCTTCATTCCCCTGATCCTTAAAAAGCCTCCAATACCCCATCGGGCAACACTAGCATGCGACAGGGACGGATGGAGACATTACTGGCTCCTGCTTGGGCAAACCAATGAACAATGTGATGGCAGTGATATAGTGATATAATACTTTTAAGCAGAGTGAGATCCTGTGTTGCATTAATTTTTTTATGGAGCCAAGCTGTATGTTTTCATATACCAAAGTTTGAAATAATGGGGGTCTACCAGTGTAAATTGTTTTCCTTCACGCGAAAGGACTTTTAAATGTTCTTTTTTGTCTTATTTTCTCTGAAATAAAAATGAGTTATGAGATTTTTAATAGTTATCTTTATCCTTTTCATGAACAGGAACCTCTAGTATAGTTTAGTGTGAAAATATACCATTTCTCATAAATTTAACTTGAGATAACTATCTTATACATTACTTTGGCTTTCATACTAACCCTATTCTCCTTTCTAATCGTAATTGTTTCATGTTTTTGCATTAGTAACCTTAAAATTAAGTTATCTGTCAACACCAGTATGTGAAAATTAAAGTTTAGTTTAAATATCACTTTACCGTTTACTTTCTGCCTAATAAAGCAACATAAATATGTGTATTAATTTGCTAACGTTTTTGGAGCTATATAAGAAATGAGATAACATACATACTTGACACAGTGCCTTTTCTACAAAATAAATTGTTAAATGTAAATTGTATTATGCCACTGATATTCATGAATTTGTATTCAAGGTCACTTTCAGGGAAAATAAACTTCAAGGCGAAAGGGTATGAGTTATACAAGCATTTACTCTCTTAATCTGGGTTTCAACAGCTGGTTGGCAAAGCATGGTCATCTTTCTGAACTTTACTTTCTTCTATTATGTAAAGTGGTTGATATATTCTGAACACTGAAGGTAATGTTTAGATGCATTAGTACATGGATGATATTTCTAAAATCACTCAATTTCCGTACACAGTTCTATTCATGTGGGAAGTAGATGCTCAAGAGAGGTTTGCATTAATGACTACTTAAGATAAAGGCAAAGAAAACAAAGTGTGCCTACAAGCATGCCTCAAGGAAAATGAAAATGATAGTGATTACTCCACCATTGCTGTGATCTTCTTCCCAACATTGTTTATTTTCTATGGGAAACTTATTTGAAAACTATCAAAGTATGGTGTGGTATGTTTGGATATGTAAGTTATCTCTAATTTATATTCTAAGGTAACTTGGTGTTAGAATATTCAATTCAGAAATCCAAAAACTTGGTTTAACAGCATATCATATTAAACTCCCCAACAGACAGCAATGCCTTCATAGGGGAGCAACTTGGCACTCTTATGCAGAAATTTACAGGGGAGAGGTTTCTTTTTAGCATAAGGGATGCTAGAAATGATTATTCACTGTAAAATGATGGTGTTAAGCATGGGTTGTTGCTTAAGAAGTTTAGTATGTCTACTATGACAATTTCATGAATGAAGTGTGAGAATTTAGTTAAATAATTTAGGTGAGAAATAGGGATCCCATGATTCTCTGCTTTATTGAGAACCCTGTCAAATTGACTTTCTAAAAACTGACAGTCTGTCATCATCAGAATCTCACTGAGTCTGATATTAAGGATAAAATCATCAATAATCTCTATTTCTGTTTCATCAATGTACTCTATTTCTACTTAAGCATCATATTTTGTATGGTAACTAAAGAAATTTAATCTTAAACTTGCTTTAATTCCCAGTAGCAATTGTAAGTAAGAAGAATGCTAGTTTGCTTTTATCGATCTTGGCAGAGATTATCCATACACTGTTACTAAAGGGATTTTTCATCAAGGTAAACTTGAGATTCAAAATAAACTCATGTTCAATTTCTCATTTAATTCATATGCAAGTGTATGTGTGTTAGGGATCCCAAGACCATCCTAAATCAGGTTGATTTGCAATAGAAATGTCAGGATATTTATTAATCTCTAATTTATGAATTATGACTGCAAAAGGATTAGTATGATCATATAGGGCAAGACTAGGAAAAACCTAGCAGAAACTCTCAGTGGAGTTGCATAAAATTCTTTCAATCCTAGTAGTGATGTGTGAAGCAAATCTTACTATTGTGATCATGAATGTTATTGGTGATCAGGCATAAGCACTTAGAACCCATGACTGACCTTAGAACTCTAGCCCTGTTCCTAGAGCAAAAAGATTTTTACTACAAATCAGGTTACTAGGAAAAGCTCTGCTCCTCTTGAGTACCTGGTGGCCTTCAGAGTAAAACAGACACGTAAAATATTCTTATGAAACAGAATACTTGGGTGTTCAGATCAAGAACAAGTGTTCTGGTGAGATACCTTGGTTTACAGGCTTAAATAACTCAAGTCTTTCCTGGCCCAGGATCAAAAGTATCTTTTCCATAATAGAAAAAATTGTTCTTTATAATCAACAGGATTGTTTCTGTGTGTATCCAATAGTTTTATTTTCCCCAGAAAACAGTGTTAGCAAGTCATCTACAATGGAGTGTAGCAAATTCACAGCCATACAGTAAAAACTTAGATAATGTAGAAAAGAAAGTTCTAGAAAAGTACAGTTTTCTACGGAAGGATTCTTCCTCAACATCCCAACTCAGGCTTAAGCACAAATTAATGCAGCTTAATATATGGATTTTAATATCTCTTTTATTATAAAAGTATTAAATTTCTGCATTCTGAATTGGAACACTAGAGTATTATTTTGATTTAAAAGAAGTCATACTCTGACCATGACTGTGTCTTACTCACATGACCAAATGAAACCCTGATTCACATGTTGGTGCTTATTCCACTCGACAAAACTTCTCTGCACCCATCGCATTCATCTGGGGGCATAGATGCTAATTTTTCAAAATAAATGAGAAATGATTCAGTAATGACTCCAAATCTTTCCGAATAATGTAGATTCAACTTGAGTAAGTTTGCATCTTGTATTTCTTTAGTAATACTTTCAAGAAAACTACTATAAGCTTAGCAAAATCTTATTTTCTACTATCTGAACACATGGATGTAGCTTATTAATGACCTCTCTAGAGGCAGATAAGCAATTCTCTTTGGGCATTGTGAATTTTTTCTTCAAACTCATCACCTGATAAATTTACGCATAATATTTTGGAGCCTGATGTTAATTGACAAAATTACAGATTTCTAACCTTATGATTTTATTTCCTTTAAGCTCTTAAAGGGAATTAAATGTCATTGTGGAAAGCACCAATTAAATTACTAACTCTTTTGCAGGCAAGCGAACCCCTCTCTTAAACTGTCATTTTTTAAATCAATTTTCAATTTACCGCTTAATAGTAAACCAGAGAAGAAGAGTTACTTCCATTTGAGATTTTTTCTATGTATTTTGAACCTTGTTTAAGGTTTAGACTCACAGGCATACACTGGGAATGTATTAAATATAAAATATTTAAGATTATATGTGTACATGTGCATATGCACCTGTTTGAGGTGAATAAATGGATGGTTTGCTTAATTCCCAAGGCCACAGGAAATCCTACAAATAGGGAAGCAGAGAGCCCATCTGTGTGTAATTCTGTCATTTGGCAATGTGACAACCTATTTTTCCCTTTTAAAAGAGGAGGTGGGAGGTCTGGGCATTTGAAAAATAAATGGCTAATTACAAAAATGTGATGCATTCCTAAGTGGAGTGGAAAGGCTAGTTATAAAGAAGAGGTATACTACAGTCTCATTTAAGTACTAATATATTTACATAGAAAAAAACCCTATACATTGCAGAGTTGATAGTTTTTCCTGGGTCTGTTGGGATTATGAATGGTTGTAATTTTCTTGCTTTAGCTCAAAAACAAAATCCAAATGTTCTATGAGGAACATTTTTTATTTTTTAATAAGAAAGTGAACAGAAAATAGTTTTAAGTCTTAATGAAGTGCAAGAGAATAATCGGATGTGTCTTATCACCTCTCATGGTGGCAAAACATCCTCAACTACATAAAGGAAACATAGAAGTGAGTGGAATTGGGTTATAACTGGCATTTCATCCAAATCTCATTTCCTTATTCATCTTTTGTTGAGATTTCTCTGATGTTTAAGAGGGACAGAAGTAAAACAAGGAAGTGTGTTCTTCATGTCATGCACATCTTAAGTAATGCTATACTGATGGGGGAAAATCAACATGAATCAGGCTAAAACTAAGGAAGTGAACAAAGTGGGTTGACTCCAAGACTTCTTAGGCAACTATTTGTATTAACTAATCAATTGGTATTGAGAGGAAGGAGTAAATTGGCTAATCTATTATAAGATTACTTGCAATGTTGGCACTAGTGCTCTTCTATGCCTGATAATTCATTATTGTAGTTACTCTCCTTTGCTTCAGAGGATCAATAGCGTCACCTGTAACCTTTACCAACTACATGATAATAACATTATTCTCAAGTTGTGGCAACCTAAAAACTCCCAACATTTCCAATTTTCTCTTGGAATGATGCCTTCTATAGTGACACCCACTATCTTAAGGAACCCTTGCCTATAACCTCTAGGATATTTATTTATTTATTTATTTATTTATTTATTTATTTATTTGGTTTAGAGTCACACCTATCTATCTCAGGGTTAATTCCAGGCTGTATGCTCTATGGTGCCAGGGATCAGCTGCATGTAAGTTGGATCAGCTGCATGTAAGTCAAGTGTCTAACCCCTATATTCCTTCCCCTATTAAAATTTTTATTTTTGTTTATTTGATATGGTTACAACTTTGTAAAGTTTATAGTGTGTATGTACAAAGTGATTACATCTTACCACTAGTAATTTGCTCATGACCTGCCATACACCAAATGTGTATGATGACCACATCTTAAATAGGCACTGTTGTCCTGTTCATCGATTTGCTCAAGCGGGCACCAGTAATGTCTCCATTGTGAGACTTTTTGTTACTGTTTTTGGCATATTGAATTCACAATGGGTAGCTTTCCAGGTTCTGCTGTGAGGGCGGGATACTCTCGGTAGCTTGCCGGGCTCTCCAAGAGGGGCAAATAGGATCATGTCTAAATGCATATTTATTTTATACAAAATAAAAATGGTACTTTCTATACTAAAATGGATTGCATAACCTAGTATCCTATTTGATTTCTTTTTTTGTTTTGTTTTTGGGTCATACCCGGCGATGCACAGTGGTTACTCCTGGCTCTTCACTCAGGAATCACTCCTGGCGGTGCTCAGGGGACCATATGGGATGCTGGGATTAGAACCCGGGTCAGCTGCATGCAAGGCAAACTCCCTACCAGCTGTGCTATCGCTCCAGACCCCCTATTTGATTTCTTGAAGTAGTGTTTTGTAATTTTCCTTGTATAGGTCATAATGGTCCAGCCTTTCTGGAAAACAATATGGACAGTCCTTCAAAAACTAGAAATTGAGCTTCCATTTGACCCTGCAATACCACTTCTGGGAATATATCTCAGGGTGCAAAAAAGCACAGTAGAAATGACATCTTCACCTATATGTTCATTGTAACACTGTTCACAATAGCCAGAAACAATCCAAGTGCCCTGGAACAGATGACTTTTTTAAAGAAACTTTGGTACATCTACACAATGGAATATTATGCAGCTGTTAGGAGAGATGAAGTCATGAAATTTACTTATAAGTGGATAAACATTGAGAGTTTTATATTAAGTGAAATGATTCAGAAAGAGAGGGACAGATATAGAAGGACTGCACTCATTTGTGTAATATAAAATAACATAATATGAACCAGCTTCCACTATCCAACTGCCATCATGCTCCAGGCTGCTTTCCACATGCCTGGGCCAAGTTTCACACATGAGTGAACATATTCCTGGATCACGTGGCTACTTTGAGAAACATCATCATAGAGGGAAATAAATATATATATGCCTCTCAGAGAGCCTGGAAAACTACTGAGAGCATCCTCCCTACAATGCAGACCCTGGCAATCTCCCCATGGTGTATCCGATGTGCCAAAAACATTAACAATAACATTTCATTCCCCTGACCCTGAAAGAAGTCTCCAATCATTGGGAAAGACGAGTAAGGAGAGGCTGCTAAAATCTCAGGGCTGAGACGAATAGAGATATTAGTGGTGCCCACTTGAGTAAAATGATGAACAACGGGATGACAGTGACAGTGACAGTGATAAAATGAGACAGACACTCAAGGATAGTAGATACAAGGACCAGGAATATTGCCCCATAGTTGGAATCCTGCCTCATGAGCTGGGGGAGAAGGCAGCTGGAATAAAGTAGGGATCACTAAGTCAATGATGGTTGGAGGACTTGTTCAGGATGGGAAATATGTGCTGAAAGTAGATAAAGGACCAAACATGATAACCTCTCGGTATCTGTATTGCAGACCATAATGCCCAAAATCAGATAGAGAATAAAGGGGAAATTGTCTGCAATGGAGACAGGGAGAGGGTAGAAAAGGGGGTATATACTACATACCTTGGTGGTAGAGAATGTGCACTGGTGGAGGGATGGGTGTTTGATTATTGCATGATTGAAACTCAAACACGAAAGTTTATAACTGTATCTCATGGTGATTATAATAAAAAATTTTATTATAATAATATTTTTTTAAAAAAAGATAGACTGCATAAGACAGATAAGCCACAAGTAATTATTCCTTGAATAGATCAACTGCTTTCTCTAGAGGACAGTGGGAGAGCTGACAATTCAGAGTTGGAATGGCAGTTTCAATCCCTATCAGAGATGAAAGTTCTTCAAAGTTCTTTCTGTTCCCGATGTTTTACACTTCCTTTCTCTAAAAGCCATCTCCTGGTTCAAATTGCGGCTGGATATCTTAGTCAGCGTAGACAATTTCCAGGTAGGCATCAAAAAGGAAGACAATGACTGGAAATCTACTATCCTTCCTTTTAAAGAGCACTCTGTATTCTTCTTGTCATCTCATTGGTTAGATCTTAGTCATGTCACCTATATTCAGCTGCATGGAGACAGAAATCTAGTCCTACAGTTGACTTTATCCCTCCAAATCTTTAACTGGAATTCAATTGAAAAAAAGATAAGTGGACATCTAGATTTCATTCTCTTAACATTGTACATGACATTACAGTATATTTTTCTAGATCTTTGATGCTTGGGGCCAGTGTGATATTACAGTGGGCAAGGCATTTTCCTTGCACATAGCTGACTCAATCTGTCCCTGGCATTTCACATGGTTTCCTGAGCACTGAGCATAAAGCTGAAAGTAACTCTTGAGCATTGCCAGGTGTGGCTTCAAAACAAAAACAAAAAAATCACTGACTCTGTATAAAATATTATCAAATATTGATAAAATATCTCACTCTTACTAAGTAAGTTTTAGTTAATAAAAGCTATCTTGCTTCACACACAGACACACACACATACACACACAAACACAAAAGTCACAGAGATGGCTAGAGTCAGTATAGTAGAAAGAACGCTTGCCTTGCATGTAGCAAGTCTAAGTTTGATTCTTGATGCACATATGGTCTCCTGAGCCCACCAGGATAATCCCTGAGGGTAGAGTCAGAAGGAAACATTAGGTGTGCCCCCCAAATAAACAAACAAAAAAATTCATAGAGAACAGAATTGAGAGGTGAATGAGGGAAGGAAGAGCAGACAATACAAGGATGTGTGATTGAGTTGGTCATTGCTATGGGTGACTATCAGATTTTTCAGGAATCAGTAAATGCATTTCAAAGCTACCTGCTTAATAAACATAAAGGAAAAGTGACTATAGGATGATTCTATTCATACTGGTCAACAGCAGATTCCATGCTTTTGGTTATGTAGGGGTGGCAGGTGCTTGGTAAAACTCTCACTTTGCAGAATTGAGAAGAGAAGTTTTTTATGTCATATGTAGCAGGTACTTCTAATCTGTTTTCAAGAAACTGCCTGGTGGGTCCAGATGTATAGTATAGCGGGGGAGGGCATTTGCCTTGCATGAGGCCAACCTGGGCTCAATCCCTGGCATCTGATATGGTGCCCCAAGCACCACCAGGAGTAATTCCTGAGAGCAGAGCCAGGAGTCACCCCTGAGCATTGCTGGATGTGACCCAAAAAGAAAAAAGAAAAAAAAGAAAGAAACTGCCTGGAGGCTGTATGAAACTTTGTGTTTATTAACTGAAACAAAGGGTGGGTGGGATAGATAAAACTGAGATGTTGAACAAGGGATTAAGAGGCATTTTTCCAATCATGAATTTCACTGTTAAGAATCCCAGATGCAAGAGTCGGAATGTTTCTTAATCACCACTGCTTTGGAAAGTAGTAACTCAGTAGAGTGTTAATTTGGGAAACGCACAAATACAGAGATGGGCACACATAAATTCATACCCATGCTAATATGTATTCATACTTTCTATTGTTGCTATTAAATAATCTATATTATATGTATATATATGTATATTTCAAAACCTTGACCCAGAAAAGTAGAAACACTACATGTAAGCATTGAATAATTCTGAATTTGATTCTTTCCATTCTCAATTCTCTTTAGTAATTATGTGTTGCATGAATGGTTTTAACTCACAACAGCTAAGAACAAGTTGTGGCTCCTATAGTGCCAGAATTGTGTAAAAATTTTCAATGAAAATTATAACCTTGTTAAAGTCTTTATGTTGATTAGAGAGCTGTTGATACTGGGAATGTACTGGGGGTAGAAACAGAGTAAGGAGTATTGCGAGTGTAAATCCTTGAGCATTATAAATGGCATATTGCATGTCAATAAACCTTGGGAAAAAGTTACCTATAATTGTTTGTGTGTATGTATATACATATATGTGTATGTATAGGTATATACATATATGTGTGATGTGTAAACATATATATACATATAATTTTATAGTTATATATGTATGGTATCTTGAAGAAATTATTGTTGAGGATACATCAAACTTGAGGATATTTGAAAGAATATTAACAATTTGTTACTGGAAATGATTTTGGATATGGACACTTATTTAACAACATTTGTATAGAATTACTTAAGAACTAGCTTATATCTCAGTTTCCAGATCTCTATAAGAATATATAACAATGCTATTAAGTATTTTGACCTTAACACTCCCATTGAGCTTTGTTTTTTTGGGAAAAAAATTAATACAAGTCTCTGAATTAGTCACATGATTTGATTTCTTTATATATACATTTAGCTTCGATTCTAAGTACTTGAGTTTTGAGTAGACTGAAGTCTTGTAGCTAAAATCTTAACATCAACTTGAGTTTGGCTTCATATTATTGCTTATAGCCCAAAAATGAAACACAAGAGTCAAGTTTTAACTGAATAGGACATTTTGAGTTGAAAGTCCTTCAGTTTCTATTAAATTACCTCTCCCAATTTTATAGCACAGAACCACATGGTTCTCTTGATACTTATAAATGGTTGCTTAGCTCAATATGGAAGCTCCTGGCTTTTAAGAAATAAACAGTTTGATTTGAGTTAAAGGGAAGAGCAGGCACAGAAATACAGCCGGGGCATCAATTCAGAGCATCAGTAAATGAACAGAAGAGCAATCACATTTGCCGGAATTCTTAAGGCAAATAAATGAGGTGACAAGAGAGGGTTGTGAAAAACAGTGGGTAGGAGAGAAACAGTAGCCAAACACTTAGTTTTCAATGCATCAAGTATGAATCTATAAATCTGAAGAGCCAACTTCTGTTTATTGAGCTCTGAAGTAAGGGAGTTTACCTACCCTGTGCCAGCAACCTCCTTTCAGCCTCCAGGAAGCTAATTCTTTATTAGAATTTGTGAGAAAAGTCCAAGTAACAGTCATGAAGGATGCTAATCTAATCCAGACTCTTGGCTTGTGTTCACGAGTGGTTGCATTTTCCTGTATCAGCATTAGCTTTATTTCCCCTTATCATTTGTGCTTCCTTCAGACATAGAAGACATAATAAACGAGGAACCCTGTCCTGTCTTCCTTTATGTCTAAAAGAGGAATTTATGAGTAAATCACTTTTGTAATGAGCAACCCTTTAGACCTGCTGCAATCTCTCTTTCTATCAGCCAGGCATATTTTTCATGTAGGGTAGGATAAGAAAAGAAAATATTTGAGCTTTGATTTAGAATTTAGAATCTAAGTAATTGCACCAAAGCTTTAAATGGATCTTACTTTACTTCTTAAAAATGGGCTTTGCTGCTTCTGTTGCAAATCGAACAATTTGTAAATATCCATTTTGTCTACTGAACCTTTGTGAAAATATATTTGTCCTCATTCTTGGCTATGAGACATTTATTTAATGGGCCTCAGCCAATAGGAGATGTTTTGAGGCTTGCAATGTGCCTATGTGGTTGGATTTAGATACTTTTGTCCCTATTTTTCTCCAAGCTTTGCTTGCTTTTAATGTAAGGACCATGTAATATATTTATGGAGCTTACCTGACTCCAAATCATGATCCTAGAATCAAGAGAAAAAATGCAATTACTAGAATTCTTGCCAGATTTTCCCTCAGATGGCAAGATCAAAAAATAAATGCTTTATTGTATGAAATATATATTCTGTGATTTTAAAACATAATTTAACTGGCCATTCAGTTGGATTATATTTAGGATTTGGGAACAGACTGTGGAGGATGGAATATCTTCCTTTCCCCTCTTATTTCAAATTCTTGGCTATATGGGTGACAGAGTGTAGGGAGTCCTGTTTTGCTTTTTTCTACTAGGACTTAATAGAACTTACTTTATACGATGCCAAAAGTACAAAAAGTAAGATGTGAGGTCATGCTTGGAGAAGAATCATTAATATGACTGAACCCTGTAGTCTAAAATGCCATTATGAGTGGTTTGGGTCCTGACCGTGCTCATTTCTATCTAGAATGCAGGACAGGTGATATTTTAGATAGCGTGTTTGACTTAAGAATCTAATGATTTTAAATATCTATAAATACGTTTTACTGAAATATAAGTTGCATGTAGCCGTCCAGTCTTTAATAACTATAGCATCAGTGTTGACTGCTATTGCTAATAGTTTTGAACTAGAGCCTCCTTCGATGGTTTAATCTGGCCTGTGATTTTTTTCTTTGAAATTAATCAACATGAAATTCTACAACACACTGAAAAACAGAGCCATTATGAGAAAGAGACTAGACTAAAAAGATGAAATGAAGATTTAGGATAGCTATAGTCAAGAAAATTGTGTGACCGGAGAATTATCTTGTAGTAGAGGAAGTTGTTTAGTCTCTTAAATGCATGGGGTTAGATGGAAAGAATAATGATAGATTTAGGGCTAAGATCATGGAATATTTCTTCAACTGTAGATACTTTTGAAATCTCTTGAAGCTTTTTTTTTTTTTGGTTAAAAAGGGAGTAGTCAAACATGATGGCCACTCAATACTTTTATTGCAAACTTCAACATCCAACAGGAGAGAAAACAAAAGGGAATGCCCTGCTGCAGAGGCAGGGTGGAGTGGTGGGGGTTGGGGGGGGTGGTGGGAGGGATACTGGGAACATTGGTGGAGGAGAATGGGCACTGGTGGAGGGATGTAAGTGAAATGCAAACATGAAAGTTCATAAGTTTGTAACTGTACGTCACGGTGATTCACTAATAATTTTTTTTTAAAAAGGGAGTAGATGAGGGATGGATAAATAGTACAATGTGCTTGCCTTGCATGTGGTTGAGCTGAGTTCCAGCCCAGGCATCCGGGAGTTCTCCAGGAGTGATCCTTGAGTGCAGAGCCAGGACTAAGACCTGAACACCATCAGTTGTGGCCCAAAAACTGAAAGGACAAAGGAAAAAATAATAAGATAAATAAAGGGAGTAGTGGAATGCAGTGTCAAGCAAGTGAATTTTCAAAAATGGGATGAAATTGACTATATTAGTGAATATTATATTAGTGAGAACTTACTTATAGAGAAGATAACTCTGAGACACACAAATACATTTTTACTTCATTGATTCTCAATAGAGGCATCAAATAATACCTATAGAAGTTATCTATATAATAATTTCTATAATCATAACACCATTTAATGTTGAAAATGACTAGGTTTAATTCTGATTAGCAAAACGCCATTTGAAAATATTCACTTAAAGTGAGAAGTAGATTTATCCTCACCTTTATGAAGCCCAGAGTAAGTGTTTTATGGCTCTATTCCATAATGGTCATAGAAAGTGGTTTTCAGACTCATAAGTAAATCTCAGGAGAGATTAACAAGCTACAGAGATGCCTCCAGGTGAGTCTCATCTGGGTCATGAGGTAGGTTGGGAGGGTAAGCCCACCACCACCACCACCCCAAATAGAAACCTAGCAGTCAATAATCTCCATAATCCATCTGCCGCCATTCTCATAGCTGGACTCCACAGGCTCAGGACAAGCCTCATCAAGGGAGAAATCTGTTGAAAAACTCAGGTATGCAGGTTTTGTGACCGAAATCCTCAGGCTCTCATGGAGTCGGGAATGAGCAACATGCTCCCATCTCTGTGTTCTTCTGGGAGTTTGGCAGTCATGCTCATGAACTGCCTCTAGAGTCAAATCACTGTATCACTGTCATCTTGAGAGTCATATAAACTCATTAACTGGCTATGATCCGGAACCTCATAAATAAACCTCAAAAGAGATCCACAAGCTGCACAAGATGCTTCTGGATGTCAAAGTTATCATTACTGTTACAAATTTAACTCCAACTGTATCATCCCACTAAAACTTTTGGAATTCCTGGAGAGCACAGCCACATTTGTGCAAGATCTCATACTCTACACCACTGATATACCAGGAATAGCACACCACACTGAATGGGATGTAAAGAAGAAGGCAACCAATCTCTATTAAGAAAATATTAGCAGACAAGGCTCAACCTTTAACATGTTAGTGATTTCTTATACAAGGGCTCCAGGGTGATACACAGCAATCTTCACACACTTTCTCCTAAAGAAATCCATTTTGATCACTTTTAGCAAATTATTCATAGCAATACAAAATAAATTATTAAGGGACTGTTAGTTGGCAGGCTTATGTGGCAGTTGAGAAAATGGCAAATAATGGTGCTGGGAAGGTGTAATGGTGGTGGGATTGGTGTTAAAATATTGCATGTAATAAATCATCGTACATTTTATAAAAATAAATTTAAAACACTGGTTTCTGCTTCCTATAACTGTATCTTTCCTGGAATCGTATCGCTTTCGTTGCTCAGGGTCATGGAATTGAAATCTAAGCATAGTGACATAGAAAAAGCAGAGAACTGTAGCAGAGGTTATGAACCAACAGTCTTTCAATGAAATATATCAGAAGATATTGTGTGAAAATTTCACTAACATTCAGTGAAATTCTAGTCTTTGGAATTTTGTCAGAAGTACAAGGGTAGCTTAAGTCTTAAGTATTCAAGGGTGCAAGGGTAGCTTAAGTATTCAATGCCTCTAGAGCAAACTACAACACGCAAAAGGAAAGAGAGAACAAAAGGGAATGCCCTGCCACAGAGGCTGGGTGGGGTAGGGAGGAGGGGAGTGGTGGGAGGCATACTGGGATCAGTAGAGGTGGAGAATGGGCACTGGTAGAGGGATGGGGACGCGATCATTGTATGACTGAAATGCAAGCACAGAAGTTTGTAAGTATGTAATTGTACCCCATGGTGATTCACTAATAATTTTTTTTAAATTAAGTCTTCATTCTAGATGCACACAAATTAATGGATCAGGGTGAGTTAAGTGATAGAACAAAGGTTTGGAGAGTACAAGGCCATAATTAATGATACTACTGGGATTCCAGATCAACAATAAGATGACCCTGGCTCTACAGTAATGCCAGGTGTGGCTTCTACAACAATGACAAGAAAGAAATAAAATTTAAAAAAAAGCACTGTGAAATAATTCAGCTCTGACAGTCTTTCCATTGTCAACATAAATAGCTTATCTGTCCTTCTTCACAATCATGAAGGAAGTCATCCGGAGTTTCAGCTTGTTGCTCATCTATCTCAGAGTGTGGAATCTCTGGCTGGGTAATCCCTTCAGGATAATGTTGACACGACTCCTCTTTTTCCAAAAACTGCTTAAAGAATGAATTTGTAGGGATGGAGAAAGATATTACAGTGTACTCATGTATGACGTGAACATGGCCAGCCCAGGTTTGATTCTTGGTGTCCTATAATATTCCCAGAGCTCTTCCAGGAGTGACACCTGAGCACTCCCAGGTGTAACCCCCAAACCATAAATTATAATGGCCAAGTGTCAAAGATTTTATTTAAATTTATTAGTACATGAGTATGTTCTTATATGTTCATATTGAATGAGCTATTTATCTGCATAAATATATGCACATATATTATTGTGTATGTATAAAATAAAATCTCTGAAAAATGAAAAAAAAAGTCCATTTGATTCCCATATTTTTGATTTGCCCCTGTGATGAAGGGACAGGACTGTACCCATAAAAAGTGTCACAAAATAGAAGAGAAAGAAAGGTTCCACATTCCAGTCACCATTTCACTTGGCCAATGTGACAATGGATGCTTTTTCTGAAACAACAATAACAACAACAAAAATAACAACAAAATATTTGTAAGCCTGTCTGGAAGACTTCTGTCATTTTTTTGAGATGGAATTTTTGTGGTCCCTAGCCCACGCTTCCTAGTCCTTCACTATATATTAATATTGATCACATTGAGATGGGAATTACAGGCTTTCCTCTTTTAGGAACAACACAGGTTTTTAGTTCAGAAGCTTTTCACACCCTAGTTCCTTTGTGCAGACGTTAAAGGGTTCAGGAATGGCATTAGGAACAGAACATTTACAGGTATTTTTTTTAAGAGCAGGTTTGTGGTTTTCTTAGAAAATAATTAGTAGACTTCCAGTTACATTTTAGGTTTAATGTAATAATCCGGCTCATAGATTGCAAGCTAAATTATTATGAGGTTTGGTTTAGCAGCACGGGGATTGATCCCATAAATTCAAGTTCATGTAATCTCCCTTGCTGATATCTGTATCAGTTAGTGTCAGACAGGAACAGACAAGCTTAAAAATTTAGCAGCTTAGAAAAACAAAGATCTGACAGGAAGCCTTTCCACACCAGTCACTCAGCAACCTGGGCCGGCAAAGTTGCTGTTTTACACATGGTTCCAGGGTCATTATAGAATAGAATGAGAATATACAGAACCACTGACTGATTTTAATGATGTTAATTCCACTCATTGCCACCGGCCAAAACAAATCTTGGGCCCCTTCCTAATTTCACAAAGAATGGGGACGTGTAAGCCTACGTGCATCTAAAACGAACAGCGTTAATGACTGTTATACCATTTTCAATAATGGGCACAGATGAGATGGTAATTTCCTTAATCTGATCTTTGTCACTGAGATGACTTCCATTATCTGTCACAGAATGGCGGAGAAAATACTGATGCCCCAGAAGTATTATCTTCTGTTCAACCTACTTGAAGATACTTTGTTTATAGTGTTTAAACTGAATTTACAGTTTCTTGCATCTAAACTGAGTGGCTCCATTAAGGGTTAACACATATTTCAGGCCAGGAACTGAATATAGTTTTATCTCTGTAGAGTAGTAGCTCAAGTCTGAGTTCAGCTTACATGCAGGGATTGCTAAAAATGAAAAGAAGCAGTAAATCCACATTACAACTATGAACTTTTCCTATCTTTTACACTACTCAGTCTTCACTAACTCACCGACTCTGCTCAAAAGACAGATGGTAATTACTGTGATGCAAACAAGATATATATTTCATTCATAGGATTAGAAAATAGATGTATACAAGTTAGGGCTAAGATCTTAGTTTATTACCTCATCCTCCCAACACTGCTTAATAAAATGAATTTTATAATCCAAGGCTAACTGCTGGCCATTATTCAATACTCTATTCCCCTACTTTGTATTTCAGTATATTGCAGATGATAACATCATATGGATTTATCCTTTTCTCTCTGAATTATTTTTAACATGCAACCTCCCAGTTCCATTCACATTGCGGTGAAGTGCATGATTCCATATTTTCTTCCAGCTGTGCAGTATTCCATTGTATATATACATCACAACTTCTTTATCCATTCACTGTCAGCATACCCGATGAGTGGTTTACTAACATCTTACCTTGCTAGTGCCCAAGACTCATACATTAAGTCATTCAGTTTTTATTCATTTGCTTACTAACTTGTATTTTCTCTTTTCTAGAATATAAATTCTGTCACAGTGGAACTATATATTTTGTTCTCTATGGCATTCTGAGAGCCTATAATCATTCATTGCATACTGGATGATGAAACATCTATTGAATGTATAAACTAGCTGATGACACCTCTTTGTGAAATTGCTCACTTTAAAGAAATTTTACATTTTTTCCAAGAGATGAAAGACATAACTTTCTACCTACTTTATTGTTATTTTTTTATATCCTTGTATGCTGAAGATGGTCTTGCAAGAATCTTTGCATGCCACAGAGAGTTAAGTTACTCAGTACGTACCACCTCCTTTCCACCACATTTTGAAGGTGATTATATTTAATTTGTCATTTTATGTCATGCATTTGAGTTGTAAATAAAAGGAGAAGCTCAAATAATACAGCAGATTTGAATTTGAAAAGTTTTATTAAATTATTTGTATGGAAGTGCAATAAAACCATAGTACCTGAGAAAAAAAAATGTCTGCTGGTAGTCCCTCAGAGTCTCATCAATTTTATGCAAACTAAGCAGAAAGGAAGGAAATATAGACATCCTAGCGTTAAGTATCCACGAAGAGAGATATTTGTGTCTTGCTAGTAGAAATGGCTCTGTTGAATATTCATTAATGAGATCCATTTTACCCCCTTGCAGGCAGAAAATATTTGTATAAATATAAAATCTGTGCATAATTATGTAAAATCAGACATTCCCCAGAGGTTAAATATGCTAACATAGTAAGAAAGGTCTTACCCTCCTGTAGATTTTATTAAATGAATTCAAGTCATTGAAAGGATGCAAGCATCAAATAAGAGCATACCACTTAAGAGTAGAACTAGAAATAAAGAGATTATGTTATGTAAAGACAGTTTACTGGGGAACATTTTAACTATGATGTATTTCACTCCATAGTGATGCTTTTGGTCTAAAATTCACAGTTAATGAAATCTATTAGACGAATATTACCTTTCTGGGAACATGATAAAAATCTTATTCTTTGAAATGTTAAATGTGATTGGACTCAGTTCCAATCTCTTTAAAAAGTGGATTGAGTGTAGAAAGGCAAAAAGGACACGTATTTGGTAGTTGGCATTATCAGTGATTGACATGTGACCTTGGGTAGCAAATTGACCTGCTTAACATTATTTTGTATTAAAAAAATTACTTCATATTCTCTACCATAGTTCTGAATATTAAGTTACATCTTGCTATCAGGTAAGCTGTCTTCTCATTTTAAGAAGACAGAAAAATTCCCCCTTTTATCTGACTCTAGATAGTATACTGAATAGTACAATCTTGATTTTCATAACCATAAATGGTCCAATTAAAAATTCATCATTGGATGGTATGATATTTGCATTATTAAATGCCAGAAGAGGACAAAAGTCTTGGGGTCTTCCCTTTCATTCTCTTTTCTGAAATTACAAATTTAAACAAATGCCAGTGTGCCACCTATGTGAGCATTTAATGGGTATAGTGTTTATTGTACTCACTGAAATTAGGAATAACATATTTTTTTCCAACTTCATATTTGTATAATTTTAGAATTACAGAAATATTGCAGAAATGACACAGCGAATTCATGTTAACAATACACCATATCAAAGTACAATTATCAATGCTAGGAGATTAACATTGGTAGAATACTAGTTACCAAACTACAAACAATCTCTTTTCAGTTTCTTATTTTTATCATTTGTAATAAAGCTAGGATTGTTTGTTACAATTTGTGTACATTTGGTGTCTCCCTCATTCCTGGTTATTCAAAATTATTTATCTGGAGTCAATATGAAAAATCTGTTACTGCGCTTCTAAGAGGCACAGCTATACCAAAAATATGTATACTTGGAACTTTGTTGCTCCTTCTCATTCCTGGTAGCCTTCTCTCATTCCTCCTTATTTTCCTCTTTTTTTTATTATTATTTTTTGTGTGTCACGGTATTTATTCAAGGTTTCTGTTCTCTCCTCAAACTTTAATATCTACCCTTCATAGATTTTGAGAAGATGATTGTTATTTACTGAAAAAAGAAGCAATCAACAGATAAGTTCCATAGATTTCCACCACATTCCTGTATCTACAAACGCTTGTGTTTTTATGCTCAAAATTTTCTCCGCTTCCTAAG
Organism: Sorex araneus; assembly: GCF_027595985.1. Taxonomy (NCBI): domain Eukaryota; kingdom Metazoa; phylum Chordata; class Mammalia; order Eulipotyphla; family Soricidae; genus Sorex; species Sorex araneus. The sequence continues at coordinate 19,039,831 of NC_073304.1, read as the reverse complement.
TGACTCCCTGCCCATTTATTTATTTATTTTTCCTAATTTTTTTAATTGAATCACCATGTGGAAAGTTACAAAGCTTCAGGCTTAAGTCTCAGTTACATAATGCTTGAACACCCATCCCTTCACCAGTGCATATATTCCACTACAAGAACCACGGGTAAACCTCCCCCCTACCCCCCTGCCCCACAGCCCCCCACCCCGCCTGTGTAGCTGATAAATTTTACTTTACTTTCTCTTTACTTTGATTACATACAAACAAAATAACTCACTTAATAGTGAGTTTGTTTGGAGTTCCCCCCCGCCCCCCGAGTCGGACCTGCTGGAAAGGAAGCATTTGACAATTTTCCATTGCTGAGAATGAAGAGATATGAGGTCGTGTGGCTATAGTAGCAGCTGCGAGGTTCTAGATTTCTGTATTTTAGTATTTTAATGATTAAGTCCAGAGGGCTTTCTGCCAAAGGTTGCATCATTGCTAGCTCGTACCTCTCTGCTACTTTATATTCCACATATGAGTGCAAACTTTCTGTGTCTGTCTCTTTCTTTCTGGCTCATTTCACTCAACATGATACTTTCCATGTTGATCCACTTATATGCAAATTTCATGACTTCATGATTTCTAACAGCTGCATAGTATTCCATTGTACTAAAGTTTTTTTAGACAGTCATCTGTTCTCGGGCATTCAGTTTTTTTCCAGATTCTGACTATTGTAAACTGTGATGCGATGAACATACAGGTACAGATGTCATTTTGACTATACTTTTTTCTTCTCCGGGGTATATTCCCAGAAGTGGTATTGCTGGGTCAAATGGGAGCTCAATTTCTAATTTTTTGAGAATCGACCATATTGTTTTCCAAAAGGGCTGAACCAGTTGACATTCCCACCAGCAGTGTAGGAGGGTTCCTTTCTCCCCACATCCACGCCAACAGTGGTTGTTTTTGTTCTTTTGGATGTGAGCCAGTCTCTGTGGTGTGAGGTGGTATTTCATAGTTGTTTTGATCTCCATCTTCCTGATGATTAGTGATGAAGAGCATTTTTTCATGTGCCTTTTAGCCATTCGTATTTCTTCCTTGAGAATGTTTCTGTTCATTTCTTCACCCCATTTTTTGATGAGGTTGGATGTTTTCTTTTTGTAGAGGTCAACTAGTGCCTTGTATACCCTTGATATCAACCCCTTATCGGATAGTTATTGGGTGAATATCCTTTCCCATTCTGTGGATTGCCTTTGTATTCTGGTCACTGTATCTTTTGCAGTGCAGAAACTTCTTAGTTTAATATAGTCCCATTTCTTTATCTCTGTTTCCACTTGGTTTGTCAGTGGCATGTCATCTTTGAAGATACCTTTATCTTCAATATCGTAGAGGGTTTTGCCAACCTTGTCTTCAATGTACCTTATGGTTTGTGGTCTGATGTTGAGGTCTTTAATCCATGTTGATCTGACTTTTGTGCATGGTGTTAGGTCGATGTCTAAGCCCACTTTTTTGCATGTGGCTGTCCAGATATGCCAGCACCATTTGTTGAAGAGGCTTTCTTTGTTCCACTTCACATTTCTTGCCCCCTTATCAAGGATCAGATGATCATATATTTGGGGTTGCATGTAAGGATATTCCACCCTGTTCCATTGGTCAGCGGCTCTGCCATTGTTCCAGTACCACGCTGTTTTAATTGTTACTGCTTTGTAGTAAAGTTTAAAGTTGTGGAGGGTGATGCTTACCATCATCTTTTCCCCAAGAATTGCTTTAGCTATTTGTGGGCGTTTATTGTTCCATATGAATTTCACGAGTGTTTGATCAATTTCTTTGAAGAACTTCATGGGTATCCTTATAGGGATCACATTGAATCTGTATAGTGCTTTGGGGAGTATTGCCATTTTGACAATGTTAAGTCTTCCTATCCATGAGCAGGGAAATATGTTTCCATTTCCTCGTGTCCTCTTTTATTTTGTTGAATAGCGTTTTGTAGTTTTCCTTGTAGAGATCCTTTACTTCCTTAGTTAGGCTGATTCCTAGGTACTTGATCTTCTGGGGCACAATTGTGAATGGGGCCTACATAGAGAGCTTGCCTTTACAGCTCAAGATCTTAGAAAAGGACCAGCAAATGGAACCCAAGCCAGACTGAAGAAAGAAACAATAAAACTTAGAGCAGAAATTAACGAACGATAGGGTAACCCAAAAGACAATCCAAAAGATCAATAAAACAAAGAGCTGGTTCTTTGAGAAAATAAACAAGATCGGTAAACCGCTAACAAGACTCACAAAGAAACAAAGAGAGTGAACCCTAATAAACTGAATCAGAAATGAAAAGGGCGATATCACAAGAGAATTTCACACCAATGAAACTCAAAAGATCATCAGAGACTGTTTTGAAAATCTCTATGCCATGAAACAAGAGAACCTAAAAGAAATGGACAAATTCCTTGATTCATACAATCTTCCAAAACTGAATCAAGATGACTTTGAATACCTGAATAGACCCATTAATATCAAGTAAATTGAAACTGTTATCAAATTGTCTTTTGTCTTCCCCAAAACAAAAGCCCAAGCCCAGATGGATTCACTAGCGAATTCTTCCAAATATTTAAAGAGGACCTGTTGCCAGTTCTCTTCAAGTTATTCAAGGAAATTGAAGAAAAAGGGACTCTACCAAACAGTTTCTATGAAACTCATATCTCCCTAATACCAAAAGCAAACAAAGATACCACTAACAAAGAAAACTACAGGCCAATATCCCTGATGAACACAGATGAGAAGATTCTCAACAAAATACTAGCAAATAGAATCCAGCAACTCATAAAAAAAATTATACATCACGATCAAGTAGGATTTATCCCGGGGATGCAAGGATGGTTTAACATTTGGAAATCAATCAACATAATCCATCATATCAACAAAAGTAAAACTAAAAACCATATGATCATTTCAATAGATGCAGAGAAAGCATTTGACAAGATCCAACACCCATTTATGATGAAAACTCACCAAAATAAGTTTAGAAGGAACTTTCTTCAAGATAGTCGAAGCCAACTACCACAAACCAACCCATGGCAAGCATTATTCTCAATGGAGAAACACTAAGGGCCTTCCCTCTAAGATCAGGGACAAGACAAGGGTGCCTACTCTCAGCACTTCTATTCAACATAGTACTGGAAGTACTTGCAATAGCAATTAGGCAAGAAAAAGACATTAAGGGTATACAGATAGGAAAGGAAGAAATCAAGTTCTCACTATTTGCAGATGACATGATTCTACACTTAGAGAATTCTAAAACCTCCACTAGGAAATTCCTAGAAACAATAGATTTGTACAGCAAAGTTGCAGGCTATAAAATCAATACCCAAAAATCCATGGCCTTCCTATACGCAAATAGTGAGTCAGAGGAAAGTGACATTAAAAAAAAGGAATAACATATTAAGCAAGTTAAAAGGAGAAGGCATATATATATATTTTTCTCTGTTTAAAAGTTTCCTGCCTAGGGTCAGAGACATAGAACAGCTGGGAAGGTGCTTGCCTTATAGGCAGTAGCCCAGGGTTTAATCCCAGGCATTCCAGATGGTCCCCACAGCTCCAGCACGATTATTCCCTGAACATAAAGCCAGTTGAGGTCGAGTGAACCATCAGCTGTGGCCCCAAAACAAAACCAAAACAAATAAACTAACATTGTGAAATTTAAAAATTAACTTTGTGAAGGGCCAAAATATACTTTGACAATGTAGATTCTGATATATCTAGATATGTAAAATCATACTTTCAGGTTAGAAATGATTGTCATTTGAGTTTTTAATGTCCATGTTAGGGATGGCACAGTGGGTAGGGTGTTTGCCTTGCACACGGCCAACCTGGGTTCAATTCTTCCATCCCTCTCGGAGAGCCCGGCAAGCTACCAAGAGTATCTTGCCTGCACGGAGAGCCTGGCAAGCTACCCATAGTGTATTCAATATGCCAAAAAAGTAAGAACAAGTATCACAATGGAGACGTTACTTGTGCCCACTCGAGCAAATTGATGAGCAACGGGATTACAGTGATACAGTGGTACAGTGATCCCTAAACTGGGTGGATCCTTCAATATCCAACCCACCGAGTCTTGCCAAAGTTTAGTAGCTTGTCTTCCTCACCACCTAAATGTGCATGGCCATGTTTACACTAAGCACAGAACGTCTCAGACTAGGATAAAATCTTTATGTAGCAAGATCTTTCTATAATTGTGTTTTCAAAATAATCAGGATCCAGTAAAAACCTACATGGGAACTGAATTCCAAATCGACATTCCTCTTCTGTTTCTAAGACCTGGAGCTCTTCATAGTTTCCAGTTCTAAAAACTTTTAGGATCTAAAGCTCTGAATTCCTTGGGTAGTGATCTTGCATCAGACCACATATATGGTGATGTATAAAATATCCTACATATATCATATTATAAAAGGGTCAGAATTTTTGTTCAAAGCAACTTTTAAAAAAAGCCATGATATAGTGGTGTTTAGCGACAAACATTCCTTCTAAAGAGTATTTTGAATATGGTCCCCTATAAAATACTGACATTTTCATTATACCAAGACACTATGAATTATGGGAAATACCAAGCTGATTATTTTAATGCCTACGTTGTAAATTTCCTCTGATTTCCCATTTCCCACAGGATACAGTTGAACTCTAAGTGGCCTATGGAACAGTTGTATACCATTCCTTAAATTTTCCTGTTCTTTCTCTCATCCAAACTCAGAGCCATAATCATCTCATCTAATATTTTGCTTCTGCCCATTCTCAACTTGTGATGTTATTTCAGTCTTGCTTTACTGAACCATGGCTGCATCCAGTACCTTTGGTTATTCTCCCTAAACATTACCAATTTGCTTAAGTTTAGTCCAGAATTTTCTCTTTTCTCTTTTGTCACTCTCTTGTCACACTTGTGCGCGCGTGCGTGTATGTGTGTGTGTGCACACATGTGTGTGTGTTTAAGTTTAGCTACAAACATATATCTAACAGCACTTACTGATTCTTCTATCATTTACACATCTACTGAGGCCTTCCCTTCTTAGCATCTCATATTACACTGTCGCTTCATCATTTTAGTGGGATACTCATCACCGGTTTACCAGCCTCCAGAAACATTTTTTAATGACCTTTCAGTGTTCTATTGTCCATCCACATGCATCGCACCTTATACACCAACCTAGAATTTCTGAAACAAATTTGTGCTAATGCTTCTTTTGGGATTATTTAGAATATTCTCCATCTTAATATTTCTCCAATATTTTCTCCATCTTAACTAAACTATGACAAAGACCAACTGCAATGAGTACTTTTCATAGAGTGGTCAGAGTGTCAACAACTGTTATATGGGACAAACCCGGCTGACTGGTCATGTGCCTTCCTAAGATTTGTCAAAATGACAAAAAAAAACCTTGATGAATCTTTTCATGTGACATAAAGATGGATACAATCTTATCTCTTCCAGTCTCCCCTCTTTTATCTGTCTATATACTAGCTCTGGTACTCCCTATTTCAATGATCCACAACTTTTCTCTAGCCTAAGTTTTCTAATGAAATGGCTTTTCCACTTTCTCTTCCCAGAGTTCCTCAGACTTAGCTGAAAAGTCTTCAGAGACCTTTCACCTTACCAAATTAAGATGCCTACTCACAGTGTTTCAATAACAAATACCAGATGAACACCACTGACTTTGCCCTGGTGATATTTTAACTTTTTAACCTTAAGTAGAATTTAATCTACATCAGGAAAGTGAAATGTCATTCATTTTTGTTTTTGTCCTAACAATCTATTTCAGGATGCATAGAGTAAGAAAAAAGAGTGAAATGAAATTTAAGACTTCTGGCCTATGAACAGTGAGAAAATAAACTTCTGTGGTCTTAAGCCACTAGGTTTGTGATAATTTGTTATGGTAGCCCTAGGAAATTAAAAACCTTGCAAGGTGATAATCAATTTTATTAATCGTTTTGGAGAAGAGTGGGTTTCATTAGTTTTCTTCAGTGTTTATACTTTATATTGCTCTGGCTATTTTATATTTATATTAGGTTTGTCATTTTCAGATTTTTGAGGTAGAAACATTAATTTTTCATGTATTTTATTTTTTCTAAGGTAATCATGTAAAGCTGGGCTGGAGTGATAGCACAAAGGGTAGGGCGTTTGCCTTGCACATGGCCAACCGAGGTTCTATTCCTTCGTCCCTCTCAAAGAGCCCGACAAGCTACCAAGAGCATCCTGCCCGTATAACCTGGCAAGAATCTGGCAAGCTACCAGTGGCATATTTAATATGCAAAAAAACAGTACCAGCAAGTCTCACAATGGAGATGTTACTCGTCCCTGCTCAAGCAAATTCATGAACTACAGGATGACAGTGCTACAGTGTTAATCATGTAAAGCTATAAATTTTCTTCCAAGACTTATATGCCATACATTTTTACATTTTAGGTTTATCATCATTAATTTGAGGACTATTATTACATTTTATAGACCATAGTTTATCTAGAGTTACGGTATCTAATTTACAAATTAAAATCTGGTGTTTCTAAGGATGTTTTCATTAATCTCAAACTTCATTTAGTTCCAATAACACATGCAAGACAATTTCCATGTTCTGAAATATATTCAGACTTGTTTCCTTCCTTCTTGACTTCCTTCTATCCTCCTTTCCTTCCTTCCTGAATTTTAGGACAACCTGGAAGTACTCTCAGATTATCCTTGGCACTCCACTGGGGACCATTTGAGGTGTTGGGGACCAAATTAGATTTGGCCATATGCAAGACAAGTGCTGCATCTATTGTGTTATCGCTCTGGCTCCCACAATGACTTCCTTACATTTATTACTTGCATTATATATTTTATTTTGTTTCCTTAGACTTCTGACTTTTTTTTGTTCTTAATTTTAAAATGCATCTTTCACAAACAGCATGAAGATGAATGTTGGCTATTGACCCAGTTTCCTTTCTGACTTTTAATTCGAGTATTCAAGATATTTATTTTAAGGATGCACTTTTTATCAAGCAGTAGTTCCACTTGCAGTAGTAAGAGTTTAAATTTTGCTAAATCCCTACCAGCACTATCTCTTCCAGACTTTTTGATGCAGACCATTCTCACTGGTGTAAGGTGATACTTCACTGTCATTTTGATTTGCATTTCAACAATGGTTTGCAAAAACTCAGAAAAATGAAGACTAGAGTTTCTCTTTGTCACTGCAATTCCACTTCTGGAACCTACTTCCAAAGCAAAAAAAAAAAAAAATGAATAAAAAAAAAGACCAAACATGTGTTCACCTGTGTTTATCACAGCATTATTTACAATAGCCAAAATATGGAAATAACTTAAATGTCCAATAATTGATGAGTGAATAAAGAAATTGTGGCATTGGGGCCGGAGCGATAGCACAGCGGGTAGGGCGTTTGCCTTGCACGCGGCCGACCCGGGTTCGATCCCCGGCATCCCATATGGTCCCCCAAGCACCACCAGGAGTAATTCCTGAGAGCAAAGCCAGGAGTAACCCCTGAGCATCGCTGGGTGTAACCCAAAAAGCAAAAAAAAAGAAATTGTGACATATATTCACAGTTATAAAATCAAACAATTTTCTATCCTTGGATGCAATATCGTGCTAAATGAAGTGAGTCAGAAAAAGGTAAATTCCAGATAATTGGTTGAACTCACTTGTGGACTATAACGAAACTAAGCCAGGGATTAGATAAATCCACTGGAAGCAATTCTGAGATATAATCAGTAGAGCTGTGATCAAAAGGTGCTAGCAGTCAGGGATAGAGGATATCTTTGGATAATGGTTAGTGGATTCAGGTACTACGGTGGGCATGATATCAGAGTACTGCAAATATGTCGATTCTGTTGTTAGAAAATTAACTAAGACAATAAATTTTAGCATTAGGAAAACTAAAGTGGCTAATAAAAAGATGTTTATAATATGTTTTCTGGTGATAATGGTATGTAAGTGAAAATATGTTAAAGCAAATGCAATTAATTAAAAAATCTATTTTTTTTAAAAAAAGGAAGTATAAAGTTCCAATTTTAAATGTGACTATTTTTCTTCATGTTTTAAGCTGTTTTCCTCCCTTTTCTGTTAAACTTGCTGCTTATGGAGGGGTGGGGCACCCCTAAGCAGTGTGCCAGAGGCCCAAAGGCCCGGGCATCTATTCTCTATCTGCTAGGCCAGTGAAAATACATGGGTCCTAAGGATGCAGTGCTCCTCTGGTTCAGTATCTGAATTGTCCTGGTCCTTCAGGGGTGCACCTGACAATGTTGGGGAACCATTTGGTATGGGAAATCAAACTCTTGCAAGGCATGTTCCCTAACTGTTATTCTGTCTTTCAGGTCCTGCATTTATGTCTATTTGTTTGCTTGTTTTGATCAGATCTAGAGGTGCTCAGGGCTTATTCCTGACTCTGTCCTCACGGATAACTCCTGGCATGAGTTAGGAGACCATATATGACTCTGGGATTTGAACCTGACTTGTCTACATGTGAGGCAAACAAGTACATATTTGCTATACTATCTCTCTAGCTCTCATACTACTTGTTTCTTATACTTTTTTATTTCTTCTCTCAAGGTCCACATGCTTTAGTGATTACTCCAGGCACAAGAGCATGCATCCTTAACTATCAGCCTGTTTGACTCAAATAGACTATCCAATAACTTCATGGTTTTATTCAGGTTATAGGGTTCTACAGGGGAAAAAATCACACTGTCAATTTGTAGTTTTTGTCATTGAAAACCTGTCACTAAACATATCAGGATTCAGTCAAAGCAAATCACTGACATAAGGTGAAGAACATTGCTAAGCTTCTGACATTTATTTGACAATATCAAAAAGAGATAAAGGGAAAGAATTAACATTTAATAAAAATAAGTTTAAAATCAAGTGAATAGGTGAGAGATGCAGAGAATACTTTTATTTCAGCTAAATTTAAACAGTTGGGATTATTTTCAATACACTATTTTATTTGTGAATATCTAATGAACAATTTGTCTCTTTCTAGGAAGTCAGAGACATAGTGTTATTGACTTATTTCCAGTAAATGATCTCTCATTGGTATTTATCAAAGAAAGAAGTTATAATTTATCCTAAATATACTCATAAAACATCCACAACTGACCTCTTACTACACATTTGTAGTAGTGTTTGAAGTTAACATTTCCACCACTTGCTAATTATTTTAAAACACAGCTGGCCCCTTTTTATCTTTCATTTTGGGGAGGGTTGGACACACCCAACTTTTCTTAGGGCTTATTCCTAGCTCTGCACTCAGGGATCATTTCTGATGTAGCCTGTGGTATCATACTTAATGCTAGAAATAGAACCCAGTCAGATGCCTGAAACATTAGCACCGAACCAGCTGAACTATATTTCTACATCCTCTTTATTATTCTTTATTATTGCTATTTTGGAAAATAATTCTATTAATTAAAAGACCTTCTTTTATACTACACAAAGCCATGTCTGATCTGTACTGATTAGTTTTGGTAGTTTCTACAGTGGTTTTTTTAATTTTTTTTTGCTTTTTGGGTCACAACCCAGCGATGCTCAGGGGTTACTCCTGGCTTTACACTCAGGAATTACTCCTGGCGGTGCTTGGGGGACCATATGGGATGCCGGGGATCGAACCTGGGTCGGCCACGTGCAAGGCAAACGCCCTACCCGCTGTGCTATCGCTCCGGCCCCTTATTTTTTCTTTTTGTATATAGATCTGGAATTATTTGTTCTACAAGAAGATTGCTATGAACATTAATATAAAAATATTTTTGAAGAAATCATTTCTTTGACTTTCAGATTATTGGATTAATTTTAAAATAGTTGTAAATACAACATATTTGAATGGTAAATTTTTTTACTTAATTTGGTGTGATGATTTTTGAAGTGCTGGTTCAGGCAACTCCCTTTATTCATTTTGGTCCTTAGTCGTGGACCAGATCCAAGGAAGTTTTTCTGAAGTAATCATGATCTGGGTGTCAGTGATAAACAGGTGAATACCATCGGCCTTTGCCAGTTGGTTCCTATTATTCTCTTGACCCCCAAAAGTGTGACCTCCCAGACCCACCCTCTGATTGCTACTGACCTGCTGGTATTGACCTTAACATCTGTGAATCTCAAAATACCTAGTCACAAAGTCTTATAGAAAAATTTCCTTTCAAGCACACAAGCCATCTCATTATTCCATTATTGCCCTTTAGCTACCAGCATTTCTGTACTGGTTTCCTCTGAAAGTGGAAATTTAATCCGCTCAGTTTTACACAACTGCCTTATAAGTTAGAATAACTTGCATTAAGTCATTTCAAATCTCCTTAATTTCCTTCGAGAATAAGCATGACTTTTTCAATTTTGATGAGTAATATGAGACATAGCTTACAGCCAGTAAATTCTACAGCAATATTCCTACCTCCTCTGATTTATATTTTAGTTTTTTAATAATATACTCTAGCAACCTATGTGAAATTTTCATTATTGTCTACATACTTTCGGGGTTAAAGATAAAGCTTGAATGCAATACTATGTTAGTGAAAAAAAATAACAGAGTGTATAGTTTGATTCTAATGTGTGTCTTTTCAAAAATCATAGATTTCAACAGGTTTCTCTAACAAGAATATCCAAGTAAATGATAGCTAGGCTTGTTGTAAGATACTCCTTCGTGACACATAAAGGAAAAAATGAAATCTGTGATTTTGCTTCAGCTTTGAAATTAGAATTTGTCTAAGTAAAATTTTTGCATGCATGGATTATCTGAGGCTTGTATGTATGTATTTGTATACATGCATGTATATTTAAATAAAATTTTCCCCAAAGCCATATATTTTGAGGGAGATAGTTGTTTTTTTAATATTGATTTTTGGGCCACACCTAGCAGTGTTCAGTACTCAAGAATCAATCATTCCTGGTGTGGCTCAAAGCAAATGCCCCAACTGCTGTAATGTTATTCCGACCCCTAAAGATAGTTCTGATTATCTATTTGGCAGTTTCTTTCATTCCAGGACATCATTCTCAGTTCCACTAAGCAGTTAAAACTTACCTTCTTCTTTCCAGGGGTCTTTATGAGGTGTTTTAGTTCTTGGTCCAGGATTCCATAGAATTAAAAATTCCTGGAAGAAATGTGAAGTTTCATTTTATATTCTTAGCCTGAACTTAATTGTTCTCATTACCCATGCCATTACTTTTAGAAGTTAAATCAATACCACAATATCAACTATTGTTAATACTATTGTTCTACTTGGAGCATTCAAAGAGAGTAAATAAATAGAATTCAGTCTTTCACTTCAAAAACTTGAACTATGCAGAAAACACAGCAAGATTATAATTAACTAAATTTTAGAAAGTATATTACAGAATCCAGGTAAGAATGTATAGAAATTAAACACCAGAAGAAAGGACACTAAAATGCTTTGTAAAAGGTCAGGACAATAAAATTGTCTTAAATTGCAATTTGATGCATTCTATTTTAAGCTTTTATCAACATCTTTGCTGGTATAGACACGGGTTGTCTAGTGGTTTGGTCTCTTATCTTGTATATTTTATAAGTCATTGATATAGTCAATCTCATAACTGCTCTCTGGTGGTATCTTTTATGTTGAGGAAAAAGTGCAGTAAATGACATGATTGTGGTCACTGATTGGCAGTAAAGCATCTGAAATGACTATATTTATGCTGCCAAGAAGTATCACCTGTACTTTGCACCTGATATTGATATTCTTGGGATATTTTTGTATGCAAAGCATGTCTCCTAGCTTGTTCTACACTTTCCTGGTACTGCTCAAATCACAAAGTTTCCAGTAATTTGAGAAGAAAAGCTAGGGCAGGAGCTTTGCATAGGAATTAAGGAGCTTGTGACCTTAATGAGAATTTAGTATGCATTTAAAAGTCTTTGTCCATTTTGGTCTGAAAAGATACTTGGTACAATTTCTGTCTTCCTGATTCCATGGTGATTCACTAATAAAAAATTTATTAAGAAAAGTCTTTGTCCTTTTCTCTTGGCTCAAAAGTTCTGTGTGTGTGTATTGTGTGTATCTCAATCTATTTAGTGTTTGTGGACATTTCCCTGAGCTTTCAGAATCCATACAAATTAAGAACTTAGAAACTTAGAGTCAGAAATTTGCTTTGAGAATTAAGCCTTAGAAATGAAACAACAACAACAATAACAAAAACTCCACCTCAAGCATTCAATAACAACTTTTCCTTCTTACAGTTTGCATTAATTGGGTAATTATCCCAACAGAAATACATTTTTTCTGCATGAGTAAATATTTCTGTATAATAATTCTTTATATTAGTGGCAGAATCTCTTGCCCCTGAGCCTGGTGGTCTTCAGCGGGACCCCTTGGAGGGTTGGGTTGAGTTTCCCTCCCCACTCCTAGCAGAGTCCTGGCAGCTGAAGAGCTCCAGAACCCAGCCACAGCCATCCTCAAGGCCCCTCTCCAAATGTTCAGACAAGCCTCATGCATGAAGGAACCGGCAGAAGAACCCAGGTCTGCAGGACCTGGGGCTAAGATCTTCAAGCCTGCTTGGATTGGGACTGGGCCTCTTCCACCCAGATTCCTCATTTTCCAGTAGCTAGGTGGTCACACCCAGAAACTGCCCCAGGCGGCACCATGTAATCCCATCAATGGCCAAGATCCAGAGACTATAAAACCAAGTTCCTGAAAACATGCGGCCACTTTGTGGCCTTGTGATGTGTTATAGCGTAGTTCTGCCTCTTGGAGAACCTGTAAAGCTACCAAGAAATTCCTGCCTGCATGGGAGAGCCTGGCAAGCTCCCTGTGGTGTATTCATATGCCAAAACCAGTAACAATGATGGGTCACATTCCTGTGACTCTGAAAGAGCCTCCAATGTGGCACTGTTGGGAAGAACTAGTATAGAGAGGCTTCTAAAATCTCAGGGCTAGGATGAATGGAGACGTTACTGAGACCGCTCGAGAAAATCAATAATCAATGGGATGATGATGATATTAGTAACAGATACGTTTCTCTCAAATCATTGATTTACTTCAATCTCGACTATAAAAACTCAGAAAATTATCTTGATTGGCTCTTTATTTAGAATTTCTATATTAGATTTTAAAGAAATAGATTCTTCTTGTCCACATATAATACTGTTTTGAATTTACCAATTATAGAATAGAGTCCAGATCTCAAAACCATATAGGATATATCAGAATGGGATAAAGGAATAGAATAGAAAGAAACAGATTTTAAAAATAGTAAAATCCTAGGGTGATTATTTATATTTTATGTCTGCAGTAAATAACTTTAGTTTTTTTATCTGGTGAAAATTGGCAATAATAATGTAGAAATGTTGAGAAATAGTGTTATGTATAGAGTCTTATCAAGTGTTTCTTGTCATGTAGATACTCACTGAAGAAAAGGTCTTAAGATCAACCTGGGAAAATTCCACAAATTGCTTTAATACTCTAATTCTCAAAGGTCAACATTATGATGACTGTACATGCTATCTTTGGTGGGAGATGAGCGAACTGAACCATTCCCATCAGTGTCCAGGGATTACTCCCGGAAGTATTAGGGGAACCGCATATGGTACCAGGTATCAAATTGAGGTTCTCTGTGTGCAAGGCAAGTATGGGCTTCCTGTATTGTCTCTCCATTCCCAACTGAGAATACCTTCAAAACGTGACAAGGATCTTGGATAGTCAGTAATACATGAACTGATTGCATTGGTGATTAACAAGTGATTGCACTGTGTTAGTAGATTAATAAGTGATTGCACTGGATATATTCAGATCTTGGTTGTTATCCTGTTTTATTCTTGCCCTTTATTTTGAGCCCAAATTAACCAAATGTCATAGTTTTCCCCTGAAATAAATTTCTCAGCAATAACTAAGAGATTGAAATATTAAATTAATTAAACTAAGTAAAAGAGATTAAAATATTTTCTTTGTTTTTATTAGAATTTAGTGTTATCATAGTCATATAAGGATAATTTTAGCAGTGGAGAACTCGATGATGATCACAATCATTTTAGAGTAGGAATACACTTTTCTATGAGTAAAATATTTACTAAAAGGCTAGAATCTTTATCGTTTCATAGAATTTTTATTCTACTCATGTGTACCATATAACCCTTCACTTCCTTTATCACTGGCAAGGAATGCCAACCTATACATTCTATTTAAAACTCCAGTACATTTTCCATCTCTCTCTCTTTCACACATCTTAAAAGACACATCTTTCAAGACACTAAATATTTTCAGTCTGAGTTTAGACCCTTATGAGAGTGAGAGATTCTACAATCTCCTCCCAGCTTTGCAAATTCTGAGTCAAGGAGGTGAATGCTACCTGTTTGGAGCATTGTTGTTTTAGTGTGACAAGTTATGAATGTGTATTTTGTATACTGACTTGGAAGAGAAGAGAATAAATATAGATAGGGATTTATTTTCACATTTAAATAAATTAACATGCCATGACTGGATTCAACACTAAGCATATCATATGTATTTAATATATATGTATATATGAAATTTTTGTCAGCTAAACACCTGTAATTAAACCTTGAGAGAATGTGTGAAACCCTATTTTTGGTAACTTTCTTTTATTTTAGCTGTCTCCCAGAAACTCTGTTTCCTCAATCATACAAATTCATTTTTAAAATTCATTGTGTCCCAGTTTGACTGAATTCAGAACTAAACTCTGATGTGGATTAATTGTTGTGTGTTAATTATACCAATGCAATTTATTTATCTTTACCATTAAAGCATCTTACAGTGGAACCTCATATCTCTTCAGAAAAAATTATATTTTTTTAGTGTAAAAGAGCAGACATCATATGGATTTTTGTTATAAAGCAAGGGAGAATTAAGTCTAGACTCTATTCAAAGGAAAGATTCAGTTTTTTAACAAAATCTTGTGAAACTGATATTTTTAAAAGCATCAAACAGCAGGTATAAAGAACCTTACTTATAACAGCAATCATATTTTATCCAATAAAAGCACTTAGAGACAGCAGGCAGAGCCATACAGGTGGTCTGAGTTTTGTACATTAGCTAAAAGTTGGGGTTGCTCTGGCTTCACAAGACATACAAAAGAAAACAGATTCAATAGATATGCTTAGGGTTTTGATGGGTCTATTGCCACAGTATATTCCTTACTTACCAAAGTATCTTTGTATTTCATGTTATTTATTTAAAAACATACTGTGATTTTTGTCCATGGGGATTCATAGGTCTGATTTCCGTAGGGTTGTAAATTGAGCATCTGGGCACATATTCTACAATAGGCATTGTAGGAGATGCAAGGTTTTTATATTTGTTCCACAAAAATTATTTGTCCCATTAAAAATAGTAAATGATAGCTGAGAGTGTGGTAAAATAGATCATTTCTTGAATAAATGGGGTTGAACTAAATAGAATAAGTATTTGGGTCACTATCATGCACATTGCTTGATAAGATTTTTTTTTCTATAACCTTGACCGATTTCATAAGCTATCAAGCTTTGCTTTTATAATTTGTCACCTTGGATCAGGTAACATCTTGAGCATTATCATGTCTTATAGAACAGCATCAGAATTAATTAAGGGAAAGTGTATTCACAGAATCATGTGTATGTAGCAGTGTTTGAGTGATCAATTGACTACAGAAAGCTAAAAAATGATAATGAGGATGTGATCAGTTCCAGACATTGTATACTTGGCTCATTGATTCAGCTCTTCCCAGTGTCTATGTGGTCTGCAAACAGCCCAGGCCAATCATTTCCAAATGCTTAGTCTTGCATGAAGGCTGATACTGCTATCACAGCAAGAACTGATTTCCTAAAAACATCTGCCTTGGCAGTCTTAAGCCACCAGACCAGGAAAAACAAGCCATTCTAATCTGTTTTCTCACTTGTCACTATTTTCTGGAATGAACCAGAAGGCAAAACATGAGACCTTACTATCAGTAAATTAAGCGTCTACATTGAAGCCTAATAATGTTAGGATCCGACTGTCATCACTGTCTGTCTGTGTGTGAGATCATTCCTCTAAATAATCTTATTATGGTTTCCTAATATGCTTTTTGTTGTATACATGATATATCCAAGGAAAAAAATGAATGTCTAATTATACCAAAATGAAATTGGGGAAACAGCCAAAAAACAGGATTTTAGTACTACAGAAGGCTCTTATGTTCTTCGCTGTCTTTATTTTTCTGCCCCTTTCAAAATTAATAATACCTGTCTACTGTGATTAATTTCTTTTATGATCATTTAGCCACTTAACCATTAATTCCTAAACACTGAAGTTTGACTTTACTTTTCAGCTTTATTTTTATGTGTGTGTTTGTTTTGCCACACCCAGTTGTGCTCAGGGCGTATTTCTTTATGTTTATTTCTTTATTTATTTTTAATTTTTTAAACTTTATTGAATCACCGTGAGATAGCTACAAGCTTTCATGTTTGGGTTACAATCTCACAATGATTAAACACTCATCCCTCCACCAGTGCACATTCCCCACCACCAATATCCCAGGTATACCCCCCCTTTCCCAACCTCCCCCTGCCTCTATGGCAAACAATATTCCCCATATTCTCTTTCTCTACTTTTGGGCATTATGGCTTGCAACACTGACACTGAGATGTCATCATGCTTGGTCCATTATCTACTTTCGGCATGTGTCTCCCATCTCAACTGGTTCCTCCAGACATCATTTTCTTAGTGATCCCTTCTCTATTCCATCTGCCTTCTCCCCTCTGCTCATGAATCAGTCTTCCATCTATGGGGCAATCCCCCGGCCCTTGTATCTACTGTCCTTGGGTGTCAGCCTCATGTGATGCTACCCTACACTCCACAAATGAGTGCAGTCCCTCTATGTCTGTCCCTCTCTTTCTGACTCATTTCACTTAGCATGATACTGTCCATGTTTATCCATTTATAAGCAAATTTCATGACTTCATGTCTCCTAACAGCTGCATAGTCTTCCATTGTGTAGATGTACCAAAGTTTCTTTAACCAGTCATCTGTTTTAGGGCACTCGGGTTGTTTCCAGATTTTGGCTACTGTGAACAGTGCTGCAATGTATATATAGGTACAGATGTCATTTCTACTGTACTTTTTTGCATCCTCAGGATATATTCCCATAAGTGGTATTGCGGGGTCATATGGAAGCTTAATTTCTAGTTTTTGAAGGACTGTCCATATTGTTTTCCAGTCAGCATTCCCACCAACAGTGTAGGAGTGTCCCTTTTTCCCCACATCCACACCAGCACTGGTTGCTTTCGTCCTTTTGAATGTGTGCCAGTCTCTGTGGTGTGAGATGATATCTCATTGTTGTTTTGATTTGCATCTCCCTGATGAATAGTGATGTGGAGCATTTTTTTCATGTGCCTTTTGGCCATTTCTTTTTTGAGGAAACTTTTGTTCGTTTCTTCTCCCCACTTTTTGATGGGGTTGGAGGCTTTTTCTTATACAATTCTACTAGTGTCTTGTATATCCTTGATATTAATCCCTTATAAGATGGGTTTTGGGTAAATATTCTTTTCGATTCTGTGGGCTCTTTCTGTATTTTGGTCACTGTTTCTTTTGAAGTGCACAAGCTTCTTAGTTTTATGTAGTCCCATTTGTTTATGTTTGCTTCCACTTGCATGGTCAGTGCTGTTTCATCCTTAAAGATGCATTTAGCTTCAATATCATGGAGGCTTCTGTCTACATTTTCTTTCAGGGATTACTCCAGGCAGTGCTGGAAGAACCACTTACAGTGCCAGGGAACAAACCAGAGTCAACGAAATAAGTGCAAGGCGAGATCCTTATATCCTGTGCTATTTCTTGGTTCCCTGACCTTTATTTTAACCCCCAAATTATGTAACATATATAGTATACATATTTTCATAATTTTGTAAACTGATTCATGTTAGATATTTTATTCACATTAAAATTCAGTACACCATTTTATGACTCAATATTTAGGTATTGTATTTTAATAGACATCCAGATAGTTTATGTATTAGATTCTCTGGAAAAAGATAACTAATTGTATGCACAGTTTTTACACATATCTTTCTGTATGTGCATATATATGTTGTTTAGGGGGCCATATGATATGAGGTGTAGGGGATTGAACCCAGGTTGGGCATGTACAAGTAATATATATACATATATGTATATATATGTATATATATACCCACAAGGCATGTGCACATGATAACTATTAAAAACAATCAGACAAATATATGCACCTATACACAGGCAAATATATTTGTGTTTACATGTATATATGCACTGTCACACTGTCGTCCTGTTGTTCATTAATTTGCTGGAGTAGGCACCAGTGACATCTCCATTGTGAGACTTCTTGTTACTGTTTTTGGCATATTGAATACGCCATGAGTAGCTTGTCAGGCTCTACTGTGCGGGTGGGATACTCTCGGTAGCTTTCGGGCTCTCTGGGAGGAAAGGAGGAATCAAATTCGGATTGGCCATGTGGAAGGCAAACTCCCAATTCGCTGCACTATTGCTCCAGTCTGGAAATAATTGACATTCAAAATAAGAAATTAAAAAAATTGATCCATGTGGGAGGGGGGTGTTCCATGATTTCTTCAACGAAGTGTATTTGAAATTTGAAATGCCAAACCATTCACAGGGGAAAACACTCAAGAGTCGGAGAGTTTCACCTCTTAGTTTAGGTTCTAAGTATTTAAGGTCCGTAGTCATTTTCTAGGCTCACATCACACCACTCTTTCAGCTGTAGAATTTATGTTTCAAAAGACATGAATAAACATTTAAAATCCTTTTTTGCTCCAACTTTTTTAAATTCAGTACTATTACAATTAAATAGTAAATTACGATTAAATAGTAAAATAGTAAATTAAATAGTACAATAGATGTACTACTTAATTCAGTTCTATTACAACCTTTGCCTATTGACAATGGCCTGTAGCTATCACACTTCATGCATCTTTTATTATATATGTATTTATGTAATAAGAGATAGGGATATTATGGAATCAACCCATGTGATTGTGCAATCTATGTGATTATGTGATTATGGATATATGTGATTATGGAATCTCATAAATTCAAAATGTGTTTTCAGACCAATAGGATAAAGATGCTATGAAGACTTGATTTTTCAAGTCTGAATTAAAAATTATTTTATTTTTGAGGATGATTGTCTTCTAAATTCTTTAACTCTGGATAGTGTTTACATATTCAATGAATCAGGATGATTTTTTTTTATTCAAAGCCTACTGATACAATTTTTTACTCATATATAATACCTTCATAGCTACTTCTAGGCTGATGTTAAAGATCTTGTGCTTGAACTAACCAATAGGAAGAAATGATATATATTATGATTGTAAAAATGTTCTGATAAATATGTGTTTGTGTTTGTGTTTGTGTGTGTGTGTGTGGTTTGCCACAATTGGCAGTGCTCAGGGCTTAGGTTTGGCTCTGCACTTAGAGATCACTCCTGCAATTATTTAATTGACCATCTGAGGTGTTGGGGATTGAACCCAAGTTGGCTGTGTAGAAGAAAAGTGCTCTATCCAATGTCCTATTGCTCCACCCCCTAAACATACTTTTTAAATAATAAATATGTAAGAATAAAGCTGAGTGCTGAGTGATGTGTCTTTTTTTCTACAGTTTAGTGCAAATCTTTCTCTGCTGTCTTTTGTTAATTGTTAATATCCTTTGGCTATTTTTGATAGCTGCTGTTGTTTTATGTCTTTATGGATTTTGCATACTGCTCATATAAATAATGTGTTGTAAATAAATCTACCCACACTTTGGTTCACACTCTAATTTTTTTCTTCTCTTAAATTTCTCTTTATTTAGGTCTTTAACGTTCAGTATACTTGGAAGTGGACTGGAGCGATCACACAGGAGGTAGGGGCGTTTGCCTTGCATGTGGCTGACCCGAGTTCGATTCCTCTCGGAGAGCCTGGCAATTAATTTTTTAATTAAATCACTGTGAGATACACAGTTACAAAACTTTCACGGTCTGGTTTCAGTCATGCAATGTTCCAATACCCACTCTCCATCAGTGTACATTTTGCACTATCAATATCCCTAGTATTCCTCCTGCCACCCCACCCCACCTCCAAGCCTTCCTTTATGGCAGTCACTTTTCTTCTTTTCTTCTCTCTCTCTCTCTCTCTCTCTCTCTCTCTCTCTCTCTTCTCTCTGTGTCTCTCTCCCTTTCTCTCTCTCTGTATCTCTGTCTCTCTTTCCTTTTGAGCATTATGCTTTACAGTATAGAAATTCTGTATCGAGAGGCCATCATGTTTGTTCCTTTATTTACTTTCAGTACGTAAAGTAAGTACATCAGTACATCTCACATCCAGAGCAATCCCTTCCTACTATTGTTGTTTTTGCCACTATGCTTTAAAAAAAAACTCTTTACATTTACATGGTTGATTACACTGTATAGGCTTCAAGTGTGCAGTCTTATAAATCAACACTGATATGTATTAATCAGCAAGATTCTAGTTTTCAGGGCCAGAGATATAGTACAGGAGTTAAGCTTTATATCTTGCATATGGCTAACCCACATTTGATCCCAGCACTTTATGTACCCCACCCCCACCCCCTTGCATTCCCAGTTACAGTTCTGGAGGCCCTGAACACTTCTTGGGTAGTCTAAATAATTTCTGGAGTTATGAGGTATCTGAAGACTATATTCTCAGTTCCTAATTATTATATCACTGGCCTGATTGTTTGAGAATCAGCTGGACATCTCTTAGGATTGTCAACCCACAAAAATCAATCTAATTTTTATCCATGACCATAATCATACAAATGAACCCTTTAACCTCATTTACCAACTCTATAATACCTCTTCAGTTTGGATTTTTGGCAGCCACTTCTTTGGGATTATTGTCTTATTTATTTTTTGCTTATCTTCCACATATGCATACAATCATGTGTTTCTCTTTTCTGTTTTATTTTACTTATTATAATACCTTCAACACACTTCAATGTTGAAAACATCAAGATTTTCCCTTTTGTAAATTTATTGCGTAGATATTTCATGCATATCTTTTTATCCACTTATTTGTTGATAAACATGCAAGTTGTTTCCACCTCTTGGTTATCTGATATTTCTGAAAACATGAGTGTAGATCTATCTCTTGAATTAATTTTAATTTGTCATGAATAAATATCTAGAAGTGGGGTAGCCTTATCATGGTATTATATGGTAATTTTAGTCTTAATTTTTTGAGGAATTTGATTACTATTTTCCATGAGTTTACCAATTTAAGTTCTCACCCATGGTTTTTAAGAATTCACTGCCTCTGCTGCCCCCCACCCAAATCCACACATTTTTTTTTTTGCTTTGTGGGCCACACCCGGTGATGCACATAGGTTACTCCTGGCTTCACATTCAGGAATTACTCCTAGTGGTGCTCAGCGGGCCATATGGGACGCTGAGGATGAAACCTGGGTCCACTCTCTGTGAGGCAAATGCCCTACCACTGTACTATCGCTCCAGCTCCCTACCCCCCCACACACATCTTTCATATCTGAAATAATATCAAGGTGTTTTGTTTTCTGTTTCCCTAACAGGAGATAATTAACACTTTCACACCTTTTCATGTGCCTGTTGGCAATGTGCATGTCATTTTCTGGAAGCCCAGTTTTTAGTTGGAATGCTTTTTTGCTGTTGTGTTAATTTTATGAGTTCTTAAATTTATGCTATTTAGCTAGAGTAGAAATGGAAACTTTTTCAAATTAGTCAAGTAAAAGAAGAAAAACTAAATAGATCAATTATACATAAAGAAATTGAAACAATAATTAAAAACATCTCCAAGAAAAAAATACCCAAATCCAGGTGGATTCACTAGTGATTTCTGCCAAAACTGCATAGTTCTATTTGTATTTCTCCTCTTCTAAAGTATCAAAGGAAAAGAATTCTTTTCTAAGATGTGCTAGGAACTCACAACCTCGGCATGACTCACAAGCGTGCTTAGGAAGTCAATACTATTGCAGTACCTAAAGAATACAGAGATGTTACTAAAACATAAAATTAGAAGCTGATTTTCCTTATGAACATTGACTTATTCTCAACAAACTGAATCCAGGAGTACATTGAAAGAATCATGGGTCTGGAGTAATAGCGCAGTGGGTAGGGCATTTGCCTTGCACATGGAGGACCCTAGTTCGACTCCCAGCACCCCATATGGTCCCCCCAGCACTTCCAGGAGTAATTCCTGAGTGCAAAACCAGGATCAACCTCTGAGTATCACTGGGTGTGACTCAAAAGAGAAAAAAAAATCATACAACAGTGATCAAATGGAAGTCTTTGTAAGTATGCAAAAATGTTGTAAAATAGGCAAATTTATCAATATATTAAACTGTCAACTAACAGAATTATATTATATATGATATAATCAATGTATGCAGAGAAAGTTTTGTCAAGATTCAATAGCCATTAAATGGTAACAGCCTCAACAAAAATGGATAGAAGCAATATACCTCAGTCATGACTATTTAAAGCAAGCATCATACTTTATGTTGAAAAATATAAAAGCCTCCTATTTTAGACCAGGAATATGATAAAGCTTTTTGTCCACTTTTCCCTCTACACTCCAGTCAAAATTTGGAAGTTCTTATCACAGTAGTAGTCAGGTAATAAATAAAGTAGTAGTCAGGCGCCCTGAGGGGGGGGCGGGTAAGAACCCGCCCTTCCCCAAGGGACCCACCGCGGGCAGCTGACCTCCACTACCCAACTGCCTCCCATGGTCCAGGCCGCTTTCCAGATGCTCCGGCCAAGTCTCATGCACAAATGAAGTTCCATGGAACCCAGATAACGCAGAACTTTGTGACCTTGGACTCTGGACTCAATGGACAGGAAGCAGAGATCCTCTGCCTGCTATCCCCCAATCTCCAGTGACCCAGGATCACCCCCATAAGCCTCACCCTGCTACACCCTGCCGGCACCAAATAATCTCCTCATTGGCCACCCTCCAGATCTTAATGGCTTCTCCTCCCAAGAGGGAGTATAAAATGAGGCCCCCATAGCCATGCCACCAGAGTCCATACCAGGCTGCCTTCACTCGGGGTGCCCCAGAGGGGGGCGGGTGAGAATCCTCCCTGCCCCAAGGGACACAGCCCTGGCAGCCATCCTTCACTACTCAACCGCCGCCATGCTCCAGGCCACTTTCTGGACTGCGCGACCACAAATTATAAGACACTTGCTAGCAAGAGTATCCTTACTGCAAGGGCAGAGCCTGGCAAGCTACCTGTGGCGTATTCGATATGCCGAAAACAGTAATGATAGGTCTCATTCCCCTGTCCCTGAAGGAGCCTTCCATTGCTGGGAAAGACAAGTAAAGAGAGGCTGCTAAAAATCTCAGGGCTGGGAGGAGTAGAGATGTTACTGTTGTCAGCTCGAGTAAATCAACAAACAATGGGATGACGGTGATGACAGTTGTATTGAAGTTGTGATAGTGAACATCATTGCCCCGTGCCTGATATTCAAAGAAAAGCATTCATATTTTTCCAGTGACTATAATTCTAACTGTAAACTTGTCGTAGTTTTATTATGTTGAGTTACCTCTTCTATGCAAATTTTATTGAGTTTTTTTTTATCATGCATAGTTGTTTAAACTTATTGTATGTTTTTACACAGCTATTGAGACAATCATATTTTTCGGTATGATGTATCCTGTTCATTGAACTCAGAATGTTGATTAGTGCTTGCATTTTTGGAATAATAGACATGATTATGGCATGTAATTATTTTATGGTTATTTTGGTGACATATGCTTTTGGATTTGGGGCCTCTGCAGTAGTGATCAGAGTCCGATGGACATTCATGGCTATGCTTGGTCTTGTAGTGCAGACCTGATGATTGATTGTTAGGGTGTGGTAAGCAGTACAGGGTCATCGGGCTATAGTTAGCAGAAGTTAGGGGCGAGGCAGTGCAAATCCTCACACATGTAAAGCATATTCTACAACTCTTCGAGTTATTTCTTTGACCTCACTCACTCCTTTTATTTTTTTTTAAATAGTAATAATAGCAATGTCATCCCATTGTTCATCAATTTGCTCAAGGGGGCCCCAGTACCGTCTCCATTGTGAGACTTGTTGTTACTGTTTTTAGCATATCGAATATTCCACGGGTAGCTTACAGGCTCTGCCGTGTGGGCTCCATACTCTCAGTAGTTTGCCAGGCTCTCTGAGAGGGACTGAGGAATCAAACTCGAGTTTACACATGGAAGGCAAACGCCCTACCCGCTGTGTATTATCCTCTCTCTTTTTTTAGATATATTGTTTTAATATATTTTTTAAATATATTGTTGAGCATAGTTTGCTTAGATTTTGTTTAAAAGTTTTGTATGTATCCGTGTAAATAAAAAATATATCTTTTGATGTTATGTCCTTGTCTGGTTTGAAATCAATTATGACATTGCTATTTTTAAATATTACTGATTGATTCACAAAATGTCTTGGGAAACTTTTGCTCTTCTTCATGTTTTTAAGAATGGTTTGTCATAGGTATTATCTCTTCCTTGGTGGTTTGATTCTAGACATTGGAATTTGCAGGGAAGGTTTAGATTACAGTCTCAACTTTCTGATCAGTCTTTTCTGATTCTCTGTATACATATTTTTTGTTTAAAATAAATGGTGAAAATTTATTTTTTCTTGATGTGAATAACCAATTTTATAAGGACTGCTTATTGAATTTCCCCAAACTTCCACAGTAATATGAAATATTGACTTGGTAATATGTGCTTATTTAACAAACATATCTGCCTGCATATTCTGTATTATAATTAATTGGTTAATGGTTTATTATTTTACTGTCACTGTCACTGTCATCCCGTTGTGCATTGATTTGTTCGAGCGGGCACCAGTAACGTCTCTCACTGTGAGACTTATTGTTACTGTTTTTGGCATTTCCAATATGCTACTGGTAGCTTGGCAGGCTCTGCCGTGTGGGCATGATACTCTCCATAGCTTGCTGGGCTCTCTGAGAGGGGTGGAGGAATCGAACACGGGTTGGCCACATGAAAGGCGAATGCCCTACGGCTGTGCTATCACTCCAGCCCAGTGGTTTATTATCAAGGGTTTAAAATAAATACAATCAAATAAGAATATGTATTTGATATTTGGGATAGAAAACATTTGATTATAATTTAATTTAGTAATGTTTTTGTTTTAGGCTTTTTCTTCTCACATACATTTCAGTATTATATAGCCACACACCATACTTTGGTAATATTTTGTTTATAATTATATTGAATCCAGAGGTAACTGGGAAAGGCAGTATTTTTTTTTTTACAGTAGATCTCTAAAAAAGTAAAACTATTATACTATCTACTGACTAGATGTTTTAGTGAATGGGCTATATTATTTTAGTTTGTTTCTTCAAAATTTTCTTCATCAATATTTTTATTAAATTATTCTAGTTTCCTTGTATAGTTTTCTTTCATTTTACCTTGATTAAAATTATTTCTTTTGTTGAAAGCTATGTAAAAATACAATTGAGTTTTTAGTATTACTATCATATGTGAAAATTATTTAATTATTTAGGCAATTTGTCAAGCAGTGTGCAGGGGCTCTGGATTCATTCCTTGTGATACTCAGTTCACTGGGCTAAACAATTCAGTTCCTGGACTTGGCAGTGTGGCACTGCTCAGGCCAAGTTGCTGGGCTCACCTGGACCACATTGGTGGCATGCAGGATCCTACAGGACTATACTCAGAGGTGTTCAGGGAATCACATGAGGCCTTGTACTTGTAAGACATGCACCTCTGATGTCTGAGCTATGTCATCCTTTCAATCTCATGAAGTCTTATGAGTAATTCATATACACTTTTACGCTCCAGGTACGTACAATTTCAATATTTAAAATATTGATTATCGCAGGTGTTTCTTTAGCATAATTTTCTTTTCTATTTAGTTTTGTATCTGCTATGATTTACTGTACGATCTTGTCACGGTCACTGTCGTCCCGTTGCTCACGGATTTGTTCAAGCGGGACACCGGTAACATCTCCATCGTGAGATTTGTTGTTACTGTTTTTGGCATATCAAATATACCACGGGTAGCTTGCCAGGCTCTGCCGTGCAGGCGATATACTCTTGGTAGCTTACCAGGCTCTCCGAGAGGGGTGGAGGAATCGAACCTGGGTCGGCTGCGTGCAAGGCAAACGCCCTACAGCTGTGCCTTCGCTCCAGCCTAGCATCAATAAATATAAAGGAACTTACTGTACAATATTATTCCTTTATATTTATTGATGCTAAGCTTGAACTTCAAAATGTATGATAAGCTTTTCTTTCCTTTAATTCTTCCACCCCCCTTTTTTTGATAATTAGGGATTATTCCTGGTGGTACTTAGTATACCACATGGAGTGTCAGGATCAAAACTGTGTATGTTCATGTCTACACACCAAAGAGAGCTGCAAAGAGATGGGAAAATAGCTGTCGCCAACTTGATACTCTTGAAATGGACTACTAAAAGCCATTTAGTACCAAATTTTGTGCATGCTATGATTTGAAAGTATCTATTGAATTCTACTTAGGCAGTTAACCTTATTCCCCATTGTTTTCTTTCAGGACTAAGTAGTTTTTTTGATAATTTTTTTCTTGCTTCACTTGCTTTAATCTGCATATTTGTGGTTATATCTCAAAAATTGTATTGCTGCTAACAAATAATTTTTCTGTTTTAAGACTTATCCTGCTGGTGCTAGATTTCTGCCTCATCTTTCAATGTGTTTCCTTATCTCTTGCAAAAGAAAGGTCGTGAAGGTGGTGGTGGTTTTGTGTGCATTATGTTTGTGTGTTATTATTGTTGTTTTCTTGCTTTAGGTCTTTAACTTTCTTCCCAAACTATTTTTTTCTGAACTATAATAAAAAATAAAATGGTTCACGGAAAGTAGGAATATAAAAAAATAGATTAATGATGATGTGTAAACAAAGTATCATTTACATTGGAATTTTAGTTGCAGTTGGAATATTGCACACTGTTGTACATAAGCTAGGACATTTTAAAATCTGTGACCTCTATATTTGAACAAATCATATTTTTACTCTCTACTTTCTTGTGTTCTGTTTAAGTGAATTTTATTTCCATGCATCTGTTTTCAAAAGATATGGATTATCTAAAATGGACATCTATAATGATTTTTATAAAACTAATAAAATAATAAAATCAAAAATATAAATATTCTGACCAGAGAATAAAATGATAATGGTATGTAATAACTAGAACATTTACTACTTTGTATATATATAATATACATAGACTTCTAAAAGACTGTTTAGCCCCCCACTATATATGTGTGTCTGTGGGTGTGTCATGCTTGTGTGTGTATGTATGTATGTAAGTATGTACAATTTTTATTTGGGGTCATGTCTGGAAATTCTCAGGGTTTCTTTTTGACTCTGCACTTAGGAATCACTTGAGGGTATCAGGGGACCATGTGATGGGCTGGGGATTTAATACAGCTTGGCCAAGTGCAAGACAAGAACCCTACCTGCCGTATTAGCTGTTCAGCCCCAAAAGTGCACTATAGTTTAGAGGTTACTTAATTTTTATCAGTCAAATAACCAGTTCTGAAGCCAAATTATAAAAATTCAAATCAATAATCTAGAATATTTGTAGTTCTTTTCTTCAGTGCAAATAGTAATGAAGGTTCCAATATATCAAAACTGTTTTCTAGTTCGAAAGCATTTGTTTCTTTGTAATGAAGATTTTAGTATGTATTTAACTCTTGCTCTTGTGTATTAGTCATTTTATAGCCTCCTCCTAAATTGGCCTCAGCAGTCAACCATCAGTTTGTTCAGTTAGTATTTTCATTTCCCTCCCATTTTTTTTCCGAATGCCAGTTAACACAGTGCTCAAGAGGAAGGTTTAGCCTGAATTCATTTTTCCCTCGCTTTAAAACTATTGATGAAATGCTAAACTTTTTATGTATTTACTGCTTATCAACATAATTATGGAGCTGGGAAAACTGCACCTTGCCTCTTTCACAGAGATACAATTATCACGACTTTCTCTATTATACCATGATCTGTATAAGTAAAATAAAAAACTTTGTAAATTTTTAACAAAAGTCTGATTTTGCTTTTGTCATGACCAAATGTATTCTGCAATGTTCTTCATAATAAGACGGGTATGACACTTAATTAGTACTTAGATAAACTCTCCTATAAAGAATAAAGTTAATAGCAGCTTATTTCACAGCTATGGGTTCAAGTTCCAAAAATTTATTTTTGGTATATAACCTGAAGCAATTTACATACATTTCTGAGCCTCTTTTTCACTATGTATAAAATGTGAAGTATAATACTGTTCCACAATAACTCTTGAGTGGGCCCTTGAATTACTGTATACAATAATAACACGAAAACTTCAGATGTTCATGAAGTACTATTTATTTATGTGCTTGCTTTAGGGCCACACTAGGCAGTATTCAGGGGTTACTGCTGGCTTTATACTTGGGAATCACTACTGGGGGGCTTGGGATGACATATGGGATGCCTGGGATTAAACTTGGGTGTGCCGCACGAAAGGTAAGTGCCATACCACGGTACTATTGCCCTGGTCCCTAGTTATTTACTTAGTGAAATTACCTTTAGTTTTGGGTCTCCACTGTCCTGAGTGCAGGTCTCCTGCTGGTAACTCATTCGTTCTTGTGTACGCTGTCTATGCTGGTCTCTCCCTGGTTCTGTCAATGCATGGCGTTTAGTGTCCTCTGCTGTCCTTTCAGGCCCCCACTGTTCTGAGATACTCTGTCTGCCACTGTCCTCTGAGCCTGAGCCTTCTGCTCTGTATCTGGGGTTCCATGACTCGCCTCTCAAGGCCCATTGGCCTGTTTCTCTTTGTCTCTTTGGCTTTGTTTTGTTCTCCAGCTGTATTGATCTGTCTGAGAATTGTTGCTTCCTTGCTCTCTGGTGGGGACAGGCGAGGGGTCACGGAGCAGCTACTCTCAGTCCAGCTGTGAATGTTGGATCAAAGAGGAAGTTGCCTGACTCTAGGTTCTCTGCGCCTTAGCCATTCCCATGATCTCTGACTTGTAGTGAGATTTGAAAGGACTAATCAAATGAACTAAATTGGGGACAAAGTGATAGCAATCATCTTGTCCATGGCTGAACCTGGTTGCATACCTGGCACAGCAAAGGGTCCCCAGAGCACTAAGAGAAGTGATCCCTGAACATGAACAACAGAGCCAGGAGTAAGCCCTGGGCACTACTGATTGTTTCCTATTCCTCACCTGACCCCAGCCCCCCTCATAAGTTAACTAGGTTATGTGATGCCTCCACCTCTATGGTCAACAATATTATAAACTTTAAATGCATATCATCCTAGAAATATTCAAAGAATTGAGAAAATTAACATGTATGGAATTAACACTCTTTCCCAGTAAAAATTATAGAGTTGATAATTTGCTTTAAGTAATATTCATTTTTCATGAATAGAACAAGTTTGCTCTCATTGAAATAGTTACATATAGATAAGTGATAATATACACACGTTTTTATACAGTGGAGCACAGTTTAAACTAGGCTCGGAATGGAAGTGAGAGTTCTTTAAGCATGCAATGAGCAAAATGAGAATAATGCATGAATAGAGGCTAACTTGTCTATGTGGGAGAAATGGCACTAGTAACAATCTTATGAAGAAGCAGCTATGCACTGTTCAGAGATTAGAAAGAAGCCCAAGATAGCTTTAACTTAAAAGGAAAGGCCAGAAGTAATTCTTGGGGTTAATCATAGCTCAGAGCTATATAGGCGCTACCATTTGGTCTTGACACAAAATTGTGATCAAGTAGATGACTAAATTCAGCAGTTTCGTGGTCACCACAAAGAGAAGAGCTTAGAAACTGAACATCAGTTTTCCATTTTTCCATCATGTTTTGCCAATACATTAAAGTGATCACTGAATTTTTCTTCCTGGCTTCAGGTCTTTTTAGTTCATTCTGCCCATTATGAATTGAACTATGTTTCACATACCTTCTCAGCTGACCTGCAATTATCTGTTCAAGCCTTAAATTCCAGTTCTTCATAATGTAATTCTATCTAAAGAAAGGGACTTAACAGAGGTAATTAAATAATAGCTATGTCTCTGGGGCAGGTCCTAATTCAATCTGCCTTGTGTCCTTATAAGAGGAGCACTAGGACATTCAGAGAGAGAGGATGAGGGAATTCTCTGAAAATAGGCCTGTGAAGATACAGATAGAAGATGGCCATCTGCCCATCCACGTGTGGAAGTCCAAGAGACGGCCGAGTTGCCAACACCATGGTCTCGAACCTAACAGAAGCCAGACCCATGAGAAAATACATGTTTGATGTTAGACCACCCAGTCTATGGTATTGCATTATGTTAGCCCTTACAGGTAAATTATCCCCCCTCCCATTTTTGCCTTAAAAAATAATTATCTACGATCTTACCATGGAGGATTATTATGATGAAGTATTTAATATTGGAAAGATGATGAGTTATTCTTTGGAGGTCCTTAGACCTGTCATTTCATAAAGTCTATTGATTGCAACTATAATAAATTTTCCAAGGCGTCAAAAATCAGATGGGCCAGACACATAATGCGACTTAGAGACGACCACTGGACTAGAGCTGTTACCGACTGGATTCCGCGGGACATCAAAAGACCGCGTGGCTGCCCACCAACTAGATGGTCAGACTTCTTTGTCAAAACCCTGAATGAATAGTTTGAGGCTCTTCCTGTTCTTGGTGTGAGCAGATATCATCGGGCTACACTAGCACATGACAGGCATGAATGGAGACGTTACTGGCGCCTCTTGACTAAATCGAAGATCAATGGGATGACAAGTGACAAGTATTCATAACAAGCACAATGCAGCCAAGTGACATCTGATAGCCTAGTTCTCCTTTTGGAGAACCTGGCAAGCTACCAAGAGTTTACTGCCTTCACGGGGAAGAACCTGGCAAGCTCCCTGTGGTGTATTCGTATGCCAAATACAATAACAATGATGGGTCTCATTCCCCTGACCCTGAAGAGCTTCTAATGCGGCATCATTGGGAAGGATGAGTGAAAAGAGGCTGCTAAAATCTCAGGGCTAGGATGAATGAAGACATTACTGGGCCCGCTCGAGTAAATCGACGATCAGTAGGATGACAGTGATACAGTGACAATAATATACTTAGTTAGGGGAAGAAACACAAATGTGGGCTCAGGTTTTATGACCCTAACTCTGTAAGATGTCCTATGGAAGCTGTGGAGTCAGGCCCGCTTAACAAATCGTGGTTCCATCCACAGCCCTGCGGGTGGTGCAAGGGGATGGTATCATAGTTCCGGACATGATGCCTTCAATAATTAATGCTGCAGTTGTTTTAAGATTTCTGATAGAAAAAAAGCTCGAGTTCAGTGTCAGATCTCCAGATTCTAACACATAATAGATGTTTTGCAGCAATTTACATGGAATTAATTCCATCCCTGAGTTCTGGTAAAAATTAGAAACTATTTAAAGGCTGAGCTCTGGTGGTTTATGTGTCATTAGACTCCCTCTGAGGATCTATTTCCTTGTAAATCTTTGTAGTCCATTTATATTCTGTATGCCTTTGGTCTCTTGATGGCTCTGATGGTTCTTAATTGCATTTTTCATAGGCAGTCCCAGTGGTAGGTTCCTTTCAACTAACAACTAGTAGTGCTATGCCATCATGGCAAAGCAACTAGTCTCAATTTAATTATTAAAAGCAACAGTAATATCTTTTCTGGGTTCTCTGAAGGAAAACTTGAAAGAAAATTATGAAAGCTTGAATAATTTACAGACTATTCCAGTCAATCAGTAAATAAAGCAGGGTTTTATTTATTTCACTTTTTAAAATTATCTCAAATCTTTTTAACATTTTTGTTTTTAACTTCAGATACTCCTGTTAAGCTAGTCCCATTCTAACTTCTGGAATAGCACAAGAATTAATCTACTAAGGACCTATGTATTTTTATTTCTTATTCCCATTTGTTTCTCTCATTCTTCTCTCAATTTGGTGTTCCAAATACAATACATTGCATTTACTTTTTCTTCTTTATCAAGATATTAGGCATATAAAACTTTGTGTAAGTTGAAAATCCAGACTATAACAATATTATGTGTATGTATTGTGAAATGTTTACAATCACAGGATGAGATTAAATAATACATTCATCATCATACATAGATGAAGATTGTATCAGTGTACTTGAAGAGAACTTTTAGCTTATATGCTCCTGAGGCAAGCATGAAATGGGGAGAACTTTTAAAATATAATTGAGAATTTATTTTTATAGTAAATTTTCAATGAAAAATTGTGAACTACAATTTCCTGCTTGTGCATGTCATCCATAAAATTTACTCAGGGAGTTCATAGTAAATGTGCAATTCAAAAAGATGTGTGCCAACTGGGATTATTGGTGGTGGAGAATGGGCACTGATAAAGGGATGGGTACTCAATCATTGTATGACCGAAAGGTAAGCACAAAAGTTTGTAAGTCTGTAACTGTACCCCACAGTGATTCATCAAAAGAAAATTAAAATTAATAAAAAAAGATGTGTGCCAATCTCGTGTCTCATGGATGTGAAATGAGTGAAATGATACTTCATTGTGCTTTGATTTGCATTTCTTTGATTATAAATGAAGGATCTATGTGTTTGTCATCTATATGCCTTCTTTGAACAGTTTTCTGCTTATATCTTCCCCCCATTTCTTGGATGGGGTTGGCCTTTTTAGTTGGGGGATAGAGTTTTACGAGTGCTTTATTTTTAGTTTTACTAATGCTTGGGTATCAACCATTTATCTGATGGATGGTGGACAAATATTCTCTTACAACCTTCCAATCTGTGCTGTCTCTTTATTCTGGCCATCATTTCTTTTGTGGTGGGTATCAGTCTTTCTCTATCTGACTTTAGTTCACTTAGCATAGTTCCTGCAAGGCCATGCCACACTGTCACAAATGGCAGCAGTCCATTCTCTTTTTGACTGAATAAAACTTCATTGTGTAGTGTTTATACGTATACATATATGTGTGTATATATGTACATATATATGTATACACACATGTGTGTACATGTGTGTATGTGCATATATACACATATGTGTATATGTATATATATATTTACATATACTGCAGTGTTAGGGTCAACTGCATGCAGAGAAATCCTCTACCTGCTATAGCTACCTCTCTGACTCCCTATTTTTAAAAACAATAGCTTTCCTCACTAATTTGATTTCCCACCATAGTTGTTGGAGATGAAGGAAATGCTTTAAAGAGTTGTAAAATATTTCAAAATAAGGATTTATTGTATTTAATGACATTTGAATAATTTGGTTAATAATAGTTAAAGGAGGGAACCAATTAACTAAAACTGATGGATTGGAGCTTTGTTCCTTTTGACATTCCACTTGTATAAAGTATATTAGAAACATAAGAAATTGGGGCTGTATCCCAGAATAAGGTGGTTCCTTCCAGCCATTATTGCTATAGTTCAGCACTGCTTGTGAGAGTTGTGTTTGGTGTAAGAGCTGGACTTACTAAATTTGAATAGATTAAGCCTAAGCTCTGTGGCCACTATGCATCTAGTTATATATCCACAGGGCGATTAAGCATCATTCAGATTGTGATACCCTGGAGCAGTGCAGCATTCAGAACTGAACTCTCAGCTCAGCTTTGCCAAAACTGAGAACAAAGGAATCACAAGCAACCATCACATTGAGTATCAGGGGTGGGATCAAATTTCCCTTGACAGCTTTTGATTTTCTAACAGGATTCATTCTTTTTTCCAGCATTGTCCTTATCCAGAAATAATACTATGCTCTAGTTGAGTCCAAGGATGATCATATCCTTCATAATATTCATTCTCCTTAGTATCAGAAAACAGATTTCAGTCATAAAAGGCATATTCACTTTTCAATGGACATGTCTGGCTCTTAGAACCCATTGAGTTTTCTGGATTAGCACAGAGATCCTCCTGAATCAAGTGTTTTCCCTTTTGTGTTTTCTAGTAATGCAGCTACAGAAATATAAAGTGCCCCAAACTTGCTCCAAAAAAGTTGGTGCCACTTTGAAAGAAAATGTGAATGTCTTTTGCTGTTGTTTGTCTTTTGTTTGTATGTTTGGTTTTTGGAAGGCATTTGTGGTTGACATTGGGGATCTGGCCTTATGTTTGCAGGACCAGAGCTCTAGCTGCTCAGACCTCCTGCTCCCGACCCTTCAGTATTTCCTTTTAGGCATAATTTTATAATATATAGGAGAGTTATTCAAATAAGAGGCATAGGGTACCAAATGGCACACATTACTGAGGAATCATGCAGGCAATAAGCCTGAAAGAATGAGAGAAAAACAGAATGGACCACAAATTAGAAGCAGGGCACATATTGGAAAATTCAACTTTGGAAAAGAGTGGGAGTTGGATATTGAGGCCACATCTAAAATTAATGTTTCCTAAGATTTTGTTGACATAAGTAAGCTCTCCGCTTCACATTATATTGTTCTGTATTTAGATTGTCTTTGGGAAGCAGATTTGCAAGTTGAAAGATATTGTCTGTCTCCTCTGGCCTACTTTTACTGCATATGTGAGTGACAGCTTGTAACAATTAGGGTGTTAACTACGCAAAGATCACAATGGTGATGTGTTATTATACATATAAACTCGAAACTCTCTGAGGGCCTGGTAATCCTTCCCTGAATCTGGGCTACATGTCCATGGGGAGTTTTCCATCCCTTATAATAGCATGTGTGAAGCACAAATTACTCATGAGCTTGAGAAATCACAACTCAAGCGTGTGCTTCTGCTTTGTGTGATTTCACCCTGCTCTGCCACACACCTGCCTCTGTGTCCTGAGCTTTGTTTATCACTGTTCTTTAGGGTGTAAACCCACAGATCTTACATAAATCCAGTGAATATAATCATAAGGCCAACCAGTTCCTGACTTCAGCCAGAGAACAGATTCTTTTTCTGATGTCCAACAAAAGACAAAAGTTGGAGGGTGTCTCCTACCCCCTAGAATGTTTGTAGTCATGACTATTTTGCTCTGATTTACTTTAGATTACTCTAAGTGTTATGTAGGTATGTCTTTTGTTCATTGGAAATTAGTCTTTTCATCTATAGCTAACACATAGTCTTTCGTCTGTGCAGCAACCCATGGAACACATCATTCCTCTGCAGATTCGAATACTTTTATAAAAACAACCCTTTGATTTGCTATGTCTATTCTTTTCTTAAACTAAATGTGAATCTTGAACTTCTAACTCCTGCCCTCACCCCACCCTTTTGTTTTGTTTTGGATTTGGGGCCACACCTGGTGATACTCAGGGTTACTCCTCACTCCTAACTCAGGAATTACTCCTTACATTGCTCTGGGTAGAATATGGGATGCTGGGAGTTGAATCTGGGTTGATTCTATGCAAGGCAAATGCCCTACCTGCTGTACTATCACTCCTGCCCTAGCTAATCCATTTCTTTCTTATGAGTGAACAATTATGGTGTGATATTACTTCTGCGCCTTTCTTTTTTCAAAATTATATACAATAACTTCTATTTGTTTTTCTTATCAAAATGTCTGGGATTAATAATTATACCCAGTTTTTTTTTCTGACTCTTAGAATGGACGTTGTTTTCTATAAAATTCATGCCATTTTATTGTGACCTAATAATCAAATTTTGACTAGTATAGCACATTGTTCCTACATACTAATTTCACTCTAACAACTTTGAATTTTTTTTCTGATATAAGTTTTTAGAGCACCACAGGGAATAATTTGTTCTAATTTAATAATTAAGAAGCATTCTGAAATTTATTTTAAAGTAAAAAGGCTGTATACCATTTATAAAATTCTATTCATTTCATAAATGCTCATCCCAAAAGATAACCAACACTAAATAGCACCTGAAAAATATGCTGTTTATTATCACTGAAGGGTCTATGATGCCTTTTTAAGGAAGATTAATATCATTTCTGTCCGAGGGGCCTACTTAGCTGAAAATATGGCTCTTAAGTTAAGGAACATCGTGCCTAATTTGTCTTTCTTATATTAAACAGTAACATGTGGTCAGTGGGGATTGAGTGCACTTTGAAATTCATGCTACTTAATTCTTGCCTGGTCTAGTATCACCTGCTGTGTTCCACTGTACAGGGTAAAGAAAGGTACTACATTAAGCAATCCCACTGTGAGGCTTCTAGTGTTTAGAAGTTTAATGCATTTCTGCAACATGTATCCACAGGTGTCTGGTGAATATTTATTGATTTGTGGTAAGGTGGCCACAGAGAGAAATAGATTTCTACCAGTGTATTATAGACTTGAATTATTTTTTAATCACATCTTCCATCATTAGAACTGTGACCTGCCACTGGGGTGCTTCTTAGTTAATGGCCTAAGTTTTATGAGGTTCTTTTAATAATTCTCTTTTCTGCCCATGTGTTTGTTTATTACCCAACATAAAATTATATGAGCTAAAGATAAGATTAAATAATGGTAGATAGAACAATAAAAAAAACATGCTTACCGATATAGCACTTTTGAATGGTGAATAAACTGGATGAGAAATTTAGCAAGGAAGAGGAGAGTATTGGGGAAGACATTCAGATAGGGTGAAATTTTACTGCTTGAAGTTTGTTATCATAGATTTTTCTTTACTTGAAATATTTAATATTTCTTTACTTAATATGGTCAAGAAATTATTCTCAGCATTCCCTTTACTCTTCTGCTGGAATTTGAGTTTGGCAGATGTAGACAACTGTGCAAGGCTTTGATTATTAGAAAGGGTGTAGAACCCCTATAAGAAGGGTTGGTTGATGTACTTCCTTCCAGTATCTTCACTGTATTCCTTGTCATGGTGAGGGACTAAGTGTAGTTGATTGACCGATTTTTGAGTTTGACCTCGAAAATATGTGCAGTGTCTCCTAGTTAGATCACGTCATACTCTCTTCTCCTCCATTACTTCCCCAGCCTTTTGAAATTCAAAATGATCAGGTGGCATGTCTGGTGTTGTAGACTATGGGCATGAGTATGATGTGTGTCAAGTTAAAGTACAACATGTTGTCCTCAATCTGTGAATTTGCCTCTCTTCTGTCACAGGGTAGTATATCCTAATAGAGGCTGTGCCTTTATTTCTGGTCCAAGAATAAATAATTAAAAGGAGTCACTGCCCTCTGCTATATATAAATGTTCAAAATGAAGAAACCAATGTTTTTTTCTTATAAACAATCTAGGGTACTGATCCTTTATATTATATAAACTATCAACATTTTTTTCATTCACCTCTGCACTGGACCGGGCATACTGCAGTCAATTCACTGACAACTCCATGCCAGCAACAGTGAGTCAGCCAGCAAACATTTCCAAAATATTTAGGTTTTTGGGAATCCTATTAACAGAACAATAGTTTATGAGATCTAATATATGCTTTAATTAAAATAGTGAGCACCAAACATATTCTTGGAAAACAGAGATGAAAAACACCCAGACAAATTACCATTTAAATAGTAACCTGTGATAAATTTTAAGTAGTTTAATGGTGGCATTTCTAATTAAAAGAAAATGCAGTGAGGTCCATTGATAACCCAGTTAGGTGCTTATACTAATGCCTAGAAATATATTATTTATATAGCAAAGAGTAAATGTTATTTTAAGTGGTAAAATATAGGGTTAATTTAAGGACATATGAAAAAGAGTTTATTCAGAATTTACTATATTGGGTCTTACAGTCACTTTCCTAAATGTGGCAAAGGGGTTTTAATATAGACACATGAGGAAGACTATCGTGCAGAAAATGTATATTTAAAACAGAAACTATCCTAAACAGAACCTGGAAATGTCAAGGAGCAGAATTACTTTTTTTGAGCAAACACAGTGCCACTGAGTTTTAGTCTCCTGTATCGTAAGAATATACATTTCTGTTCTTTTAGAACATCATCATCATAAGCAGCAGCAGCAGCATAATCATCATCATCATCATCATCATTCCACTGATCATCCAATTTCTCGAGTGGACTCAATAACGTCTCCATTCGTCCTAGCCCTGAGATTTTAGAAGGCTCTCTCTACTCGTCCTTCCCAATGATGCTGCATTGGAGGCTCTTTCAGGGTCAGGGGAATGAGACCTAGCATTGCCACTGTTTTTGGCATATGAATACACCATGGGAAATTTGTGAGGTTCTCCCATGTGGGCAGGAAACTCTCAGTAGTTTGCCAGGTTCTCCCAGAGGGAGAAGTAGGCTTCCAGGAGCTTGCTTTTAAGTTGCTGGATGCTGGCCATTGATGGGGTTACATGGCTCTGGGGGCAATCCCTGGGTGTGATCTTTTAGACCACCACATTTTTTTTTATTTTCTATTTTTTTTAAGTTTTTATTTTATTGAATCACCGTGAAAAAAATACAAAGCTTTCAGGTTTAAGTCTCAGTCATATGATGATTAACCCCCCATCCCTTCACCAGTGCACATGATCCACCACTAAGAATCCCAATATACACCCCTCCCACCCAGCCCCCACCTAAGTAGCTAATGTTATTCACTTTATTCTCTCTCTACTTTGAATACATTCAATATTTCAACAGAGAACTCACTATTATTTTTTGGAATTTTCCCCTGACAATCAGGCCTGCTGAAAAGGCATCATTTAATAATTTCTTTTCATTGTTGAGAGTAGAGACTCTATGAGCTTGCGCGGCCACAACAGCAGCCGCGGGGTTTTGGATTTCTGATATTTTAGCTAGGTTCACAGTCTAGTGCATTTCTCTAAGAAGCCACTCTGGGTACCAAAATGGGTTAGAAGATCTCTGGAATCATAGTCTTCAGGAGCAGAGGGTCTGTTTCTACGAGGCAGCTCCAGATCTTATCTGGGCAGTGGGCGTGCTGTAGACCACCACATCTAAAGCAGGTCCTCAAGGCTTTTCTGAAAAGTTTTATTACAATGTTGGGGGGGGGCGGGAAACTCCGCTTATTTTAAATGAAATAATGGGCAGTATTCTGGAACTTGATTTCACTGAACCTTTTGCTTAATGTCACACATTTTATTCTGGAGGTGGGGCTGGCAGATCAGACCAGAGTAGGCATAAAGATAGAATAATGGATCAGGCACTTCAGTGGCTGCAATGTGTGCAAGTTTATATATCAACACTATAAAGTCAAATGTGATTATAGCCACATTACATAAGCTATAATGAAAATTAAATCAGTTTTCAAATGTCACGTTCCAGAATTTTTCAATGATGTTTAAAAAAAAGTTAATAGTTTGTTATAGAAGTCCTATGACACTTGTTGAAGAGACAAAAATTGGGGCTGGAGTGATAGCACAGTGGTTACGGCATTTGCCTTGCACGTAGCCGACCCGGGTTCGATTCCCAGCATCCCATATGGTTCCCTCAGCACTGCCAGGGGTAATTCCTGAGTGTAGAGCCAGAAGTGACCCCTGTGCATTGCTGGGTGTGACCCAAGAAGCAATAAATAAATAAATAAATAAATAAATAAATAAATAAATAAATAGATAGATAAATAAATAAATAAATAAATCACTTGTATCACTTGTAGTCCTGTTGATCTTCGATTTGCTTGAGCGGGCACCAGTAACGTCTCCATTTGTCCCTGTCTCGAGCTAGTGCAGCCCAATGATATCTGCTTGCTCCAGAAACAGGAAGAGCCTCAAATAGTTCATTCAGGGATTTGACGAAGAAATCTGACCATCTAGTTGGTGGGCGGCCATGAGGCTTTCTGATGTCCCGTGGAATCCAGTCAGTAACAGCTCTAGTCCAGCAGTCATCTCTGAATCCCATTACATGACTGGCCCATCTGCTTTTTGATGCCTTGGCAAACGAGACAGCATCCCTGATTTTTGACAGTCCACGGAGGTCAGAACTCCAGATTCCTTCTCTCACTAGAGTGAGTGAGACATGATATTCCTAACCTAGCTCTTTTGATTCCTCTTTGGGATACCCAAATCAATAAATAGAGACAAAAATTGCATCAGAATAAAAAATTACATTTTTCTAAATTTTGGTCCACACCTTGCAGTGTTCAGGCGTTATGTCCAATAAAGTACTTGTGGGTCACTTTGACAAGCTTAGGGGTCCATGTGATGCCAGGAACATGTGGTGCCAGGCAGTAAACTTGGGTTGACTACATGCGAAGCATACATTCCAGTCATTTTTGCCATCTCCTTAGTTCGATAAGAAATATTTTTAATATTTAAGAATACAAGTCTTCCGATCATGGTTGAAATAAATTCACAGAGGGATTTTTGACCCTGAATTTTAAGTTTGCCTCAAGGTCACAAATACTGTAAATCTGAGTCCTTGTGGGGAAAACTTCTGCAGTAAATAAATAAACATCTGTTCAATTGCACATATTGTTTATAAGCTTGTGAATAGATATTGCAAGTTGATATCTAACACAGATTCCTGCTCTATCTTTATATTAATTCTATACTGTTAATAAAGCTAAGATGCAGTTATTATTTCATTTTTGTGAGATAAAGATGGCCAATAAATTCTCATGTTAGAGTTCTATAGTTCATAGTGTATATCTCTCAAAACTTGTTTTATTTATTAATAAGATTATGTTGTCTAACATCCAAAATCAAACTATTATAAACTTCCCTAGTTTAAGTCTTATTTCAAAGAAGGAAAAGAAAATACTATTTTTGTCTTGAAGATCAGATCTATTTGGGTCATTCTGACAGAGAGAAACAGTTTTCATTTCTTTCAGCTCACTCAGTTTCAGAGGAAGAATTTTAGACACCACATTCCAAACTTTCCTAATTTGTAGTTTCCAGGGAAACAGGACACAGTGTTCCAATTCTCTTCCTCAGCCTGAACTTTCAAACATAGTCTGTTTTGCTTTGTTCCTAACAAAACACAGTTTCCTCTCAATTTTACTTTAAATTCTACCATTACTCAAATTCCTTTAATATTCCCTTATTTAGGTGCTAATTTATGTTTTTCCTGGGACTATTCATATTTCTGCAGAAGTTAATGGTCCTCAATTTGGGGGGATTCTAGATTGATGGTCTTTTTTCTTTGACTATAGAGATATCCACAAACTGAAATTTGGAAGAAATAATTTACAAGGTATATATGCTAAGGAAAATATTATTTTTGTGGATAGAAAATCTGATGTGGAATAGTGAAGAGGGAATTTATGCTGGAAGTTCAGGTGTATGTTGGAATTATACAGGTAGAGAGTTGAGTAGCATCAGTGCTATCAGATGAAACAAAAACAAAATGGTAGGAGTTTCAGTTCTTTAGCAAATCCTGTTCTATACACTCTGCCTTCCAGTCTTGTCACTTAAATTAAACATAATATATATAGCATTTTTGGGTCACACCAGGCAATATCAGTAGTTACTCCTGGCTTTGCACTCAGAAACTACTTCTGGTGGTGCTCGGGGGGCCATAGGGGATGCTGGGAATTGAACCTGGGTTGGCTGCATGCAAGGCAAATGCCCTACCCGCTGTGCTATCACTCCCAGCCCTGACAATGTTATTTTCTAACTTAAATTCCTTCCTTCACTTATTTCCAACAATCATCTTTTTCACCAGAAATTAATCAGAAGTTAAGATCATAACTGAAATTCAAACTATTTTTTACTGCTTTACAGATGTCCCCTCTGAACTGTAGTGTTTAATAACCAAAGCCCTTCATGACCTCTAGGACCCTTCAGAACCTAATCTCTGCTGACTGTTACCCTTCGTTCTTGTCCTCTGTGGTCTAACCACATTTATGATAGTTCAGTTACATTAACTTTCTGTTTCTCCATCAGCCTAAGAGACCAGGTATTTATTAGTTTCTTATAGATGGGTGAAAAGAAAGTAAGAGTAGAATTAGAAGTAACTAAGGGAATTACAATTATGTTTTTGTATTTATATGTCATAAATATAAACATATAGATGAGAAAATGCATCAAGTATAGGAATATATTCCTTCATTAGGTAAATAGCCAACATATTATCCTAAAATTCATACAAGATATATTTCACTCTTAGGAAAATATTCATTTAAACAAAGAGAGTCAAAGCAAATCTGTTTGGCTCCAGATACTTCTAAGATATTGCTATCCTAT
The DNA here is from genome assembly GCF_027595985.1 of Sorex araneus. NCBI lineage: Eukaryota > Metazoa > Chordata > Mammalia > Eulipotyphla > Soricidae > Sorex > Sorex araneus. The sequence goes on along the minus strand of NC_073304.1, from coordinate 18,997,901 downwards.
GACTCAGATTTCATTTATGTTCTCTCCCTCATTTTCTACTTTAATTTTCACTTTCTCAAAAAATACAAAAAAATCATCATTATTACCTATACCAAAGTCTGGCTATATGGATGGATATTCATATCCGTATCAATGGAATTAAAATGAACATACTCATATGCACAGTTGTGTTGCTTCAACAAATGATATATTAGACTTCACTGCCAAACTCATTGAAAGCCCATAAATTTGCATAGAATTTTTACTGATGTGACCTAATTAAGAAGTGAGTTGAGTTTTATTAAAATCTATGTACCAGGGCCTGATTCTATTAAAGTTGCTATAGGTGACTTTCTTTCATGTCTCCCTAAAGATTTTGAGTCTATAAACTAACAGGTTGTTCATTTTCCTTCTTATCTTCCAACTTTCAATTCTATTGTAAGTCCCCCCATCCACACATCCACACTTAGAGTAGTAGCATGTCTTAGTATCAAAGATATATATATATATACATATATATATATGTATGTATATCTTCTACCAATACACCAATTATCCCCAGGATGATGGCAGTGTGCAGTGGTGTCTTTGAGAAAAACTGAGTTCATTATTATTTTTTTGTTTTGCAATTATGAGGATTGAGCCAGCGTTGTATGAATGCAAAACATGCACTCTATTACTGAGCCACATCCTAAGCACAAACTATAGCTATGCCTGACTGATATCATGAGGACAGGGCCCTGGTGATGGAATTTCATGCTTATTAGAGCGAGAGTCTTCCAAGTTCTCTTTTTTTACCTGCCGTGTGAGATCCAGGAAGACAGTTCTCACTGAGTAGCTGAACTGACAAATACTTTGCTCTTGGACTTCTAAACCTCCAGAACTAAAATATATATATATATATATATATATATATTCTTATGGTGATTCACTTAGGCTACTGGGATTTTACAGAATTTTGTACAGAGGCTGATTATGTTTTTATCTGGATATGATGAAGTACCTAGGGCAGACTTCAAACATTATCTTGATTTTGGGGGAGAGTGACTACCTAAGCAATGTTCAGGAGGCTTCAACAGCTATGCAAAAATTGGTCAAGTAGTCATTATGTTGAATGCTAGAACCCAAGGATATAGGACTGTGCTGGACCAACAGTTCCTGGAATCACCAGAACAGGTAGCATTGCTTCAAGGCATGTAGAAATATGTACTCAGAGATGCTCAGGGATCCACAGGGTGCTGAGATTTGAACTTGGACCCCCAGCATATGCAAATAAAGCTGAACTATAGCCCACACATCTAGTTTACTTAATTTTTATCAATTCTATTATCTTCTAGAACTTTTACCCTCCTTATTTCCATTTAATTCAATTTGATACAATTAGATTTTGAAATTCGAGATTTGTAAGTATTCACATATATACATTATATTTCTAAATTCCTCTTGTTTATTGTTCTACATAGATCTATATTCATTATCTTATTATAATGCTTTATAAAAATTCTGATATGGATATAACGAGAAACTAAAAAATTATGTCTATATATTTGCATATATTTACTATTGCTTATATATGCATAGAGATATTTTAGGAATATTATCATAACCTGGTATTGGCAATAATTAGTATAAAAACTCCCACTGGCTTTATTGAAATATGTAATTCTTCTCCCCATCTCTCTCCGCACAGTAATAATAAATACTTTTGATTTCTTTATGGCATCTTATAGATCATAATATTGATTTAAAATTTTTACTCACTTTGATGTATTCAATTTTATTTCATTCTATTGACATGAAGTTTATCATTATAAAGATTTATAAACTAACAAAAATAAATAAGAATAGAATTAGAACTGATTTTGTTATAATGATTTTTTTTTTTTGCTATATAACCAACTTACATGTATCCTACTGTGAGATTTGACTGAAAATATGGGCAGGTAAAAGTGTGGTGGATCATTTGTATCACGTCATCCTGTTGATATTCGATTTGCTCCACCAGGCGCCAATAACGTCTCCATTTGTCCCTGTCCAGTGCTAGTGTAGCCCAATGGCATCTGTTTGCTCCAGGAACACAAAGAGCCTCAAACCCTTTGTTTAGGGATTTGACGAAGAAGTCTGACCAACTCGTAGGTGGGCAGCCACGTGGTCTTTTGACATCCCGTGGAATCCAGTCAGTAACAGCTCTAGTCGAGCATTCATCTCTAAATTGCGTTATGTGTCTGGGCCATCTGATTTTAGACGACTTGGCAAATGAGACAGCATCCCTGATTCTTGATCATCAATTGATGTGAGAACTATTGATTCCTTCTCTCACTTGAGTGAAATGTGATACTCCAAGCATAGCTCTTTCGATTCCTCTTTGGGATACCCGAATAGTGTTCTCATCCTGTTTGCATAGGCCCAGGTATCTGATATATGTTGATGCAGGAAGAACGGTGGAGTCGAAAAGATGTACCCATAGCTACTTAACCACTTCTTCCACGCTCTTGAAGGTGTTCCACACTGCTCTCTTCCTCCTGCAAAGTTCAGGTGCCAGGTCATTTGTCATGTTGAGTTCTCAACCTAGGTACACATAACTGCTGCATTCAGAGATGTTCGTTCCGTTCAGGACAAATGGAACATCAGGAACTAAGTCCGTTTCTCATGAGCATTGTAATTTGGTGTCTCTCACAAAAAATTATGTAGTCAGTCTTACTCCTGAAATTAACTTAAAGTTGTCTTTTACTCAGATGAACACAAAGCACATTCATGACCAGAGTAGAAAGTAAAAACCTTTCTTTTTTTTTTTTTGACTTTTGAGTGATTTTTTTTTTAATTCTTTTATTAAGTCACCATGTGGAAAGTTACAAAGCATTCAGGTTAAAGTCTCAGTTATACAATGCTCAAACACCCATCCCTTCACCAGTGCACATATTCCACCACCAAGAATCACGATATACCTCCCCCCTTCCTCCCGCCTCTCCAGCCCCCCACCCCGCATGTGTAACTGGTAAATTTCACTTTACTTTCACTTTACTTTGATTACATTCAATATTTAAACAAAAAAAAATCCACTATTATTGATTTGGAGTTTCTCCCCCCTAAAGTCGATTTGCTGAAAAGAAAGCATTTGGTAATTTGTTTTCCATTGCTGAGAATGAAGAGATATGAGGTCAGGAGGCCGCACTAGCAGCAGCATAGTTTTGGATTTCTGTATTTTAGTATTTTAGTAACTAAGTCCAGAGAAATGTCTGCCAGGAATCTCAACATTGTAAGCTTGTACCTCTCAGCTAGAAAGTAAAAACCTTTCATAAACACATCTTATTGATTTTAGACTCAATGATAAGATTTTTAAACCACACTTCAATGAGGCACAGAAGCTTTAATGCTGAATTTCTTTGATTTTCTAGTATAATAATTTATCTCTTATAGTTTAGTCTTTTAACATACATAATTAAACATTTTTGTATCACTTGTATCATTTGTCATCCTGTTGCTCATCAATATGCTCAAGCGGGTGCCAGTAATGTCTCTATTCATCCCTGTCACATACTAGTGTAGCCCAATGGCGTCTGCTTGCTCCAGGAACATGAAGAGCATCAAACTGCTCATTCAGAGTCCTGACAAAGAAGTCTGACCACCTCATAGGTGGGTGGCCATGTGTCTATAATTAAACATTATAGACATGTTATAGTCTAAAATTTGCTTTTAATATGTTTTATAAGAAAAATAAAAAGGTGCTGTTTGTGTGTTGGTTTCTAAAAGTTGTTACATTAGATATTCAGAAGTGTTGTAGTCACAACTCTTCATCATCCTCATTATCATCATCATCCTGTTGATCGTTGAATTTCTTGAGTGGTCTCAGTAATGTCTCCATTTGTTCTAGCCCTGAGATTTTAGAAGTCTCTCTCTACTTGTCCTTCCCAATGATGCTGCATTGGAGGCTCTTTCAGGGTCAGGGGAATGAGATGCAGCTTGTTACTGGTTTTGGCATATGAATACACCTTGGGGAGTTTTTGAGGCTCTCCCATGTGGGCAGGAAACTCTCAGTAGCTTGCCAGTTTCTCCCAGAGGAAGAAGTAGGCTATAAGATATCTGCAAAGGGCTGCATGATTCCAGGAGCTTGCTTTTAAGTCTCTGGATGTTGATGAGATTACAAGGCACTGGGGGCAGTCCCTGGGTGTGACCTTGTAGCTACTGGAAAATGGGAAATCTGGGTGGAAGAAGCCCAGTCCCATTCTGAGCAGTCTTAGAGGTCTCAGCCCCGGGTCCCACACACCTGGGTTCCTCTGCCAGTACCTTCTTGCGTGAGGCTCATTCGAATGCGTAGAGAGGGGCCTTGAGAATGGCTGTGGCTAGGCTCAGAGGTCTTTGACCATCGGGAGCTCTGCTTGAGGCAGGGAGAGAAGCTGGAGCCTATCCCCTCTGAGTGGCCCCAGGGAAGACAGCCAGGTGCACGGGCAAGAAACTCTCTGCAACGCTGTATATTTTAAGAAAATTTATACTTAACAAGTTTTTGTTTCTTATTTTATTTTATATATGTTGACAATTTCATAGACTTTTACCTCTGCCATCAAGACAGAAAGCCAATTTGACATCTAAGGAATCTCTTTACTGACTTTGTAATCATCCCCATCTGAAGTCTACTTCTTGAAAATCACTGCTCACAACTCCCTCGAGTTTTAACTTTTCTGGAGTATCATATAAATGAAATCATATATATAAATGTTCCTTTTTGCTTAACAAAATATTTGGGGGTATATCAATACTGTTACAGGAATCAATGTTCTTGATGATTTTTTTGTTTTTTTTGAAGAGCAGTCCATATATGGTTGATTGTATTTTATGTTAATCCGTTGGAGTGACATCAAGTGACATTTCTATTTTTGTGATTATAATTAACTTGTGAACAGTTTTGTGTGAATCTGGCCAAGTAGTTATTGGGACAAAAGTGTCCACAGGATTTCTGGATTATGTCTCATTTGAACATTTGACTTCACAAAAGAAATTTGTCCTAATCCAAAGTGACTATCCACATTTTCAGTTTCTACCTTCTAGAAGTGTGTAAGGTTTTCATTTGTTTGCTACATTCCTTCAGTACCAGGATAGCTTTTGTTATGGACATTATTTCTATGGGGTTTTTACTTTTTGTCATTTTAATTTACATATTTGCATTATAGAGTTAACTCCTCTTTTTAGTTAAAAATAATATAAAGCATTTGTCTTCAATAATAAAGACAAAGTGTGTATGCATAATATTTTTTACCATGTTCAATTTTTGTTGTTGCTGCTATTATCTAATTTTTGGACTATACCTGGTGATGCTCAGGGCTTGCTCTTGGCTCTGTATGCAGGAACCAATCCTGATGGTTCTTGTGGGACCATATGGGATGCGGAGCATTGAAGTCATGTAGGCCACATGCATGGCAAGTACTCTACCTGCTGTGCCATTTCTCCAGCCCCTCATATTCAAATTAATTTTTTATATTCAAATTTTAATTGAAATTATTTTCCTGTGTTTGTTTCACAATATTTTGTATTCAAATCTTTTCTAAGAATTTAATATGCAAATATCTTCCTCATAGTCTATAACCTTTTTCATTCTCTTGTTTTTGAGTAAACATAAATTTATAATTTTAATGAAGTAAAAGAAATAACTTTCCAAGAGAATTTAATTCATACTTGAAAAATTTTTATCCAACAAAATGTCACAAATATTATCCTATTTTATTAAATTTTTTGAGTAAAATTTTTTGATAGTTTTTGATACTTTCTGGTTGAATTTTTAATTTTTGATCATTTGATTTAGAAAAAAAATGATTGAAGAATGGACACTTTCATATACTTGCTGGCGTTCTCCCTGGCACAACCTCTTGACCATGGAGTTCGGTGGGATTATTGGGAGCATCCCGGATCCCAACTTTTCTGAGAATTGGGCTATTACCAGGGGAACCTGACATTTTTAAAAATAACATAGATTAATTGACCTTAATTTGCTAGTGGTTGATGACTTGAGACTTGGGATAAAGACATCTTTAGGTATCAGCCATAATTTACCTTGCCTCTGCCTTAGACCATCAAGGACGGTGCCCCTGCAACTTCTTCCTATTCATAACAATACCCAGCCTCCCTCCACCCACTGCTCATTTGTACACGTAGGCATCCTTCCTCAGTTTCTATTTAACCTCTGCATTTCTTATTAAACTTTGTCATATGACTACAGGTCTATTGCCCATGTGGGTGGTTATGTTTTGGCCATGCTGTGTGTGTGTGTGAGTCTTTGAGAATCCATTGTCCTATCCCAAAGGATCGTCTCCTTGTTCCTGGGGTCCCAATAATTCCAAGATAATGCCATATACTCTAATTCATTGTTATAACTAAATTAACAGTGATGCATTATTAGTAACTAAGAGGCATGATCTATTTCTCTAGTTCTTCTCAATGTGCTTCTCTTCTGAAAGCCTACCTAGCATACTTGGATTACATTTTGTAATTATGATTCCTCCAGTTCCATGTGTTGCAAGAGTTTCTCAGATTTTTATTATATTTTTCCTTTTTTTCTTTTTGTTTGGAGTCACATTTAGTGGAGTTTGGGGATCACTCAAAGCAGGGTTCAGGGCCCCTATAGGGTGTTGCAAGTCAAAACTGGGTCTGCAAGATGCAAGAGCAAGAGGAGTTTTGGAGCAGGGAGTCTTGGTGTCCTTGCAAGAATGAGTAGGTACACGAGGGAGGATGCAGCTTTGAAATTACGTGCATAAGAAATAATCACAAATAACACTGTAAACCACAGAATCATAATTAAAGAAAAAATTTTATTTATTTATTTATTTATTATTTTTTTATTTTTTTATTGAATCACCATGTTGAAAGTTACAAAGCTTTAAGGCTTAGGTCTCAGTTACATAATTCTCAAACACCCATCCCTCCACCAGTGCTTGTATTTCACCACCAAGAACCACAGTAAACCTTCCACCCCACCCCGCCCTGCCTCCCGGTCCCCCACCCCATCTGTGTAGTTGGTAAGTTACACTTTACTTTTAAAGAAATAAATTTTAAAAGATTGTTACCCACCTATCATCTCTCAGGCACCATAGATTTTTCTTTCTATCTTGATGACCTAACATTTTGAGAAATATTGGCCGGATATTATTTATTTCCATTAAAATTTGATGTTTTATTTACTAATAGACTGGGCTTAGAGATTTTTTAAAGGAAAGCCACAAAAGTAAATTTTATTTCTCATGAATCTTACCAAGGTTAACTTCTATGAATATGATTTGTCACTTGTTAACAGACTGGATGTTTGTGTCCTCCAAAAAGTCAAAAATTGAAATTATAACCACACCTCATTCATTGTGAAATGTTAGGAGGTAGAGCCTCTGTGAGGTAATTGGGCCATATGGGAAGAGACCTTAATAAATGGGATTAGTGCCCGTAACAGGAGACACTTGCTGTCAGCTTTCTGAAATAGGGTATATTCAGAAAACATATATCTGCAAGCCAGGAAATAATCTGAAGCCAAGAAGTAAGCCCTCACCAGGAGTGAGTCATCTGTTTTTCTTCTATTTATTTATTTTTAATCTTAGTCGCCTCTGCTTTTGGAACTGTTATAAATAATGGCATGTTATTTAACTAATCCAGTCTTTGGTGATTATATAACAACCTGAATTGTATATATATATATATATATATATATGCATGTATGTGTGTGTATATATATATACATATATATATATATATAAAACTGTTGATATAAATCTCACCTGGCTGATGTAGCACTTGTCAAGTCTCCATTATGAGCTCATTCTTTCTGATTTCCTCTTACCATACTATACACTTACCATTGTGATGGAACCATACTTGAAAAAGTATGAAAATACACTCTAGCTTTTTCTGAAAAGAATATCTACATAATTATTGGAATTATTTGATTGGGTCTGTTTTTCCATTATTGTTACTCATTTGTCTAATTCTGTATTGTTATATCACCAGAGATAGATTTTATAACTTATATTATACTAATATGTATTAATTTTTTGTTTTATATTTTTAAATATTTGACCCAGGGACTCTTTCATTTGTTTCCTGTATCCTTTGATAGTCTATCAATATTATGGTTTATGTTGCTTTTTAGTACTTCAGAGTTTAAAGATATGTCAGACTCTTCCTGTATATTTCCTGCTGCAAACATTTTCTCAGGATACCCTACTTCCTTCATTGGAGAATAGTATTATACATTAAGATAAGGATTGTAGGGGCTGGAGCAGGTAGGGCATTTGCCTTGCACGCAGCCAACCTGGGTTCAATTCCCAGCATCCTATATGGTCCCCTGAGCACTGCCAGGAGTAATTCCTGAATGCATGAGCCAGGAGTAATCCCTGTGCATCACTGGGTGTGACCCAAAAAGCCAAAACATATATATATATATAAGGACTGTAGGCATAGTTATTGCTACTGTGAGCCAGCAAGAGAATGTGTTTTATTGACTAATAGATGCATTTGGAGTATAGTCATGCATGAATTCATATTGATGCCACCAGTTCAATAAAATTTGAAATGTGATCATTCTCACCTGCTCTCCTCGATAATCTGAAAATGTATACAGAGGCCTAAGTATCACATAATTTTACATCTATTTACTTGTTCAATTCATAAGTAAAATCATAGTGAATTCAAAGTAACTCAACTATAAACTTATGCATACAACAATATCAAAAGGGGCAAATGTCAAGATAGTTCTCTTGCTCTTAGTCTTACAGATCCATTCACTTCTAGAAGTACCTATTCATGATATATCTGTCTGTCTGTCTATCTATCTATCTATCCATCCATCCATTTAAGACCTCTCAAAAAGTGCTCCGCCTAGAGACCACTTCCAGTGATACTTAGCCAACCAAGGCAGGGCAGTTCATTGCTAGGGTGTGAAAATGTGGAGTTGTTTGGACCCTGTGGTGCCAGTCACCACCACATCCACCCAGACAGTGCTCAGGGGATCTCCAGTGTCATGACCAGTGGTTCTGGAGGTGCGAAGCATGTGTGTTTGGGTTCAAACTCAGGTCCTTGTGGCTAAAAATCATGCATCCCAAGCTGCTAAGTTGTCTCCTTTGTCCCTCCTGAATTAATTTCATCAGCACTTGAACATTTTCCGTTCATGATTTCTTTTTGCCTAAGAAGTGAATCACTAGGGAGAGCCTCCAGAAACAGTGTGTCAGATCACAGTGTGTCAGAAACCTCACACTGCATTGTGACCGAGTTCTTTTGACCCACACCTTCAGTTGCAGGATCCTGTGTGGGTGCTAAGCCTACAGTTTAAGTAGCTAAGATTTTTGACAACAAATTCCTCCCTCAAAACACACACACACACACACACACATACACACACAAGCACACACACAAATACACTCAAACACACACCCTTTAGAGAATTAGCTTTGAAATATTTTTAATTTGTATATTTTGTATACCTTACTGGATCCCATAACTTTTTAGATTCAATGCCCTGAACGCTCTCTGGTTCCTAGTGGAGTGAGGCCAGAGCATAGAGCCAGAAGGAAGAAGCTCTTGAGTATTGCCTGGGGTAGCACAAATACCAAAGAGACTCTCTTACATATCAATGCATTTGACTTGTTATTCTTTATTTAGAAAATTTTGCACCTATACTCTTGTGGGAGAGAGATGGTGAATGAAAGACTTAAAATACTTCTTTTAGTCGATTTTTAGGTCTATTTATATGTTTGATTCATCCAGATTTTTTTCCTTCTATATTCTTTTTGCCTGTAGAAATTTCTTTATCACTTTAATATTTCTTGCTGTGTGGGTTTGCTGACCATGAGTATTTTCTGTTCCCTTATATCTTATATCTGTTCCCTTATATCTTATATTATATCTTAATTCTCACAGTGGAGACATTACTGGTGCCTGTTGGAGCAAATAGATGAACAACGGAATGACAGTGACAGTGATGCAATGATATCCTAATTTATATATATATATATATATATATATATCTTAATTTAAAGGTGCATTACAGTTAATATATTTCTAAAATGACAAATTTTTAACCCCCTTTTTTTAGAACTAAAACAATTTTTTTCATTAAGCTTATGTTGTTTCTATTTAAGGGTACGTTGTAATCAATACTTACTGCACTGTGAATGTATGCATCTGTGTGTTCCCTTTCACCCCTTAAGATTTTGTCTTTATTTTTATCAGAATTATTAGTTGTCTATTCTTGGTATTCATCTTGCTTTGTACTATTACTAGCATGTCATTAATTATGAACATTTTCAATTATTAATCCAGAACACTTTTCTATTTTATTTTTATCTTATCCCTCTAGATTCAAATCACACATATGTTGAACTATTTTTTTCCAATGTCTTCTGAGGGTTATTATCCTAATCACCTTATACCACTTTCTCTGTTTCACATGGGGAATTTTCAATTGCCCAATCTTTCAGTTCACTGTCCTCTTCTTGCCCATCATAAGGCTATTGTTAAATGCTTTGTCTTTCTTACCTGTTCACTGTATTCCTGTCACATCCCTAGAATTCAAATGGATTCTTCATAATATAGCTTCTATGTTTGTATTAAAGTACCTCTTGTGTGTTACAAATTTTTAGAAAAGCAAATGTATTTCATAATTGTCTGCCATATTCTGTATGCAGTTCTGATGTTTATGCCAAACTGGAATTCAATTCTATTCACATATCTTTCCATTGTTGGTGTGCTATTTCTTTTTCACTTGATTTATTCTTGGTATCAAAATCTGTACCTATTGTATACAACAGTGGAGTGAGGTAAAATGCAGGCCACACTATACATGTATATAAAAGCAACACATATGCTTTAAGCACATGCAATTATATTTATCAGTTATACAACAGTAAAATATTTTTTTTTGCTTTTTGGGTCACACCTGGCGATGCACAGGGGTTACTACTGGCTCTGCACTCAGGAATTACCCCTGACGGTGCTCAGGGGACCATATGGGATGCTGGGATTCGAACTCGGATCGGCCGCGTGCAAGGCAAACACCATACCCACTGTGCTATCGCTCCAGCCCCAAATATTTTTTTTCTTTTTGGGTCACACTGGCAATGCACAGGGCTTTGCACTCTGGGCTTTGCACTCCTGGTTTTGCACTCAGGAATTACTCCTGGTGGTGCTCAGGGGACCATATGGGATGCTGGGAATCGAACCTGGGTCAGCCATGTGCAAGGCAAACGCCCTACCCACTGAGCTATTGCTCCAGCCCCAGTAAAATTGTTTTTGAAAAAAATTAAGCTATAAAAATGTCTTTTTGCCTACTTGGTCTTAGTTTTAAGATTTGGGTTACTCTAGTTTGGATTTCTGTTTCATTTGGGATGCCCCAGAGGGCGGCAGGTGAGAGCCCTCACTACTCTAAGGGACCCAACCTTGGCAGCCAAAAACCTCTAGAACTCAACGACCGCCATGCTCATGGCCACTCTCCACACTCGTGGGCCTAGTTTCACCCATGAGTGAACCTGTTCCTGGACTGTGTGCACAGCCGCATTTGCAGCTGCACAACTCATACCTTACACCACCCATACTTCAAGAGTACCATACCACATTTGATGAGGCTTAAAGTGGAGGCAACCAATCTTAGAGGGAAATATTGTATTTTAGACTCAATCCTTAGCAATATGTTAATGATCTTTTATAGAAAGGCTTTAAAGCCCCTGGGTGAAATACAGCAATCTTCACATTCTTTCCTCAAAGGAAACTTTAGTGGTCGCATTTTCAGCAGTTTTTTCATAAAAAACAATACTAAATAATTTATTTTGGTTCTGTTTTGGGGCATGGGTTGGGATTCAGGTTGAAAACATCCAAAATATGGTGATGGGAAGTTGTAATGGTGGTGGGATTGGTGTTTAAATATTAAACACAATCAAATATTTTGAACTACTTTATAAAATAAGAAAAAATATCTTGTCCAAATTTGTGTTCAGTTTAAGGCTGATTAAAACTCTTATTAATAGGCTTCAAATTTTCTTGGATCCTTTGTGTTATAGTGGGAAATTATTTATTAGAAACTTTTAAAACAGTAACTGCTAAATCCTCTCATTTAGATATCTTATGGTGTTATGTTGCAAGAGGGTTTGTGTTCTTCTAGTAGTATTTCACCTTCACTTCACATTTGGTATCCTGATTATGGTGACTTGCCCTGGGATTTTCTCACTACTCAGGTTAAACATCTGTCTCAGATAGGCTCTGTGACCTGATCTATTTGTGACATAGGACTCTGAATCTCTGTCCTTTTTTCATCTCCCCGGGGCCTGACAGTTTATTTGCCTTTTCTCTGCTTCTTTCTATTTTCTTGCTCTAGTTATAATGTGTAGTACTTAAAGCATGATAGTCTAGTTAATTACCTTTCTCCATCCAAGTCTTTTTTCACAGAGAAGATAGTAGGAAAGTGTTCGGGTGCATTCTTGCTTTGTTTTATTTTTGTTTTGTTTTCATCTCTCAGGAAGTACCTTGCTATTTTCTTTACTCTAACCTGTATATCAAACACTTCCTTAGAAGTCTTATCAAAGATTTTTGAGGGTTCAGTAGTGTCTAAAAGCTCTATGAAGCAAGCATTTTCACCATATTTCTGAGACTTACAGCCATGCTATGCCAGTCTCAGATAAACAAATGTTATATTCTTTCTCTCCTGAGCTAAATTTAGTATGTTTCACTTATTTTTGTTCTAAGTGTGGGAGTGAGTCCTGTGATCTTGCATAGCATATTTTTATTTATTGAAACTGATTCATTATACATTTACATATGCATATTTAGCAATTGCCTCCCTCCTCATATATACACAAGCAGATCATACATGGCAGGGTAGTGTTTTCTCTAACCTGTGAAATGACAGGAACCACAACAGCATTAATAATTCCATATTTTGACATTAGATTTCTGAGGGAAATTGAGTCCTCTCCTTGCCTTGTGAGAAAACATATGTGTAGGATAACATAGCCTCAGGTAGTTTAGGTTTATTGGGTTACTCCCATTACAGTGCTCCTATTCCTCTTTGTTTATTTGTAGCTTCTTTCTTAGTGTTCCGTTGACTTGTAAATAATGTTTTTCTCTTCTCCTTGAGTTCTTTGCATAGTTTATTCAGAGCAAATCCTTTTTGTATGGACAAAGAAAGACATTTATTAATATGCCTTTGCAATTGGGATTTAATTGGCTTTGAATATTATTAATTGCCGGGCATCTGCTTTCTTGACTGTAGCCTTGGTTGCCCTCAGTTCCTAGCCCTCTAAAGGCAGGGTCCCAGCGTGGGACAAGAAGGACCCAGGGCAAGCGGTAAGTTATGTGCTACCCTGGCATCGAGATGGGCCTGGCCAAAGTGCCTCATCCTTAACTATAAGTTAAGAGTTTGATCATGGACAAGTGCTGTCATGATCTTAAAGTAATGACGAGACTAGGACCCTGCTAGGGATAGGAAAGACTAATCTGGCCTGAGCACTGTAGTCTGAGATTGAGATGGCCCCAGGAGAGCAATTCTAAAAGCTTAATGCATCTCTTGCTATGCCCATACAAAACAATTAATATTATGAATGCTTATATGTTTGTTGGACAAGGAGAGGAGAAACACAACCATGGGATTTCATCATTGGATGGGTGCTGCTGAAAGAGTATCTGTCCTAGAGAATAGGTGTTCTGCTATTGTTATTGAACTTTTTGTGCCTAGCATTTTATTTTATGGTTAAAATCTGTCCTAAACAAAAAGGGGGGAGATGTTGGAATATTTTCCCCTTTTCAGCTCCTTCTAGAGATAATTTCAGAGGCAGTTTCCCTTTTCTCACAAGAAGCCTGGCTGGTCTTTGTATGCAGATTTTAGGTGCTAGCCAGGCCTGACTTGACATTGTACATTCCAGGCTCTGGCCTAGCCTAGTCTTTGGGATGTAAATCCGAGTGCTTTCAGCCCAAGGAAGGCTTTGGTTTTGGTTTTGTGTAAAAAACTAAGGCTCCCTGAGGGGGCGCTTGCACTCCCAGGCTTTCCGGGAGGCTCTGTCTCACCACCCACGTTCGGTGCTCTGGAACCGCAGTGTGTGGACTGGATGGGGACGGCAGGTGGTCAAGGACAGGTGAAGGAAGAAGGAGGACCAAGCTGGTTGCTGATTAGTTACCGTTTATTCAATCTTCAAACTTTCTCATCTCCCACACTCCCAGCTCCGGCCTCTCTTGGATCTACTGCTCAACTGCCCCTCTCTCTGGCTTCTCTCCCTCCTCCTACTTGTCTCTCCCACCTTGCCCTCTAGGCTACACCCAGCCAGGTAGCAAAATCAACATAAGAAAGCCCTTCCTGAGGGCAGGGCACTCCAAAGCCCTTCCTCACTCTTAAGGTTTTTTTCTTTTCCTTAGTCCAGGAACTTATTAACATCTTAATACTAGTTATTTCCTGAGGGCAGGGTACTCCAAAGCCCTTCCTCACTCTTAAGGTTTTTTTCTTTTCCTTAGTCCAGGAAATTATTAACATCTCAATACTAGTTATTTTTGTATGGACATAGCAAGGGATACATTGAGGCTTGCAAGGCAGCTCTCCTGGCAACATCTTGCCACAGGCTCAGACCACAGCACTCAGGCCAGATTAATCATTCCTCACCCTAGCAGGGTCCAAATCTAGTATCACTGTTTGGATCATGACAGCATTTGTCCATGATCAAGCTCTTAACTTATAGTTAAGCATTAGGCACTTTGGCCAGGCCCATCTCGATGCCAGGGTAGCACACAACTCACCGCTTGCCCTGGGTCCTTCTTGTCCCACGTCGGGACCGTGCTTTGGGGGTGCTAGGAAGTAAGGGCAGCTGAGGCTTAGGTCAAGAGAACAGATGCCCTGAAGGAAAATATCATGTAGAGTCAAATGACTCCCAGGTTACAAAGGCATAACATTTGTTAAGTCTTCCTGTGTCCATACAAAAAGGACTTGCTCTGAATAAACTATGCAAAGGACTCAAGAAGAAGAGAAAAACATTATTTACAAGTCAACAGAACACTAAGAAAGAAGTTACAAATAAACAAAGAGGAATAGGAGCACTGTAACGGGAGTAACCCAATAAACCTAAACTACTGAGGCTATGTTATCCTACAGTTTTGTATCTTCTTTCCGGGGGGCCTAGATTATTGGCCTGCAGATACAAGAGAATAATGTTGCCTCAATATTCTTCCTGTAACATCTTTTGGTGCCCTTGGTGACTTCAATGTATTGCGCCCTTTGGAAGGGCCATGATGAGTAAAAGGGGTTGGGAGAGAGATACAAGAGAGGAGAGGCTAGAGAAGGAGTCGGCGGTAGATCCAGAGAGAGGCCAGAACTGGGAGTGCGGGAGATGGAAGATTAAAGATTGAATAAACGGTAACTAATCAGCAACCAGCATGGTCCTCGTTCTTTCTTCGCCTTTCCTTGACCACCGGCCGTCCCGATCCAGTCCACACACTGCGGTTCCAGGGCACCGAACGTGGGCGGTGAGACAGAGCCGCCTGGAGAGCCCGAGAGTGCACTTGCCCCTCAGCGAGCTTTAGTTTTACACACATATGTTTGCCTACAAGTGTTTTTCACTTTGTCTCTAAATCCCCATAGATAAAATTGATTGTTGGAAGCTGGTTTCTCTCTCTTTCATTGCTTAAACCCCATTATTTGGACACACAACAGCATTAGTTATAAACTCTGATTTTTCTGCTTTGTCTAGAATAGTAGCATTTTAAATTTAATTTTCTCCTTTGAGTTCTTAGAAATATATCAAGTATATTTCTATAGAAAATACATAGAAAATTTTGATTATATTAGGTACTTGAGAAAACGAAATAAAATTAGGGTTTGTGGTTGTGAAGGGAAGGATGGGGGATGGGTCGTAAGTATGAGACTGCAAAACAATTTAAGCATTTTATGAAACCATTTCACCTTCATGCCTGCACTGCCACTTTCTCCTCTACTGAAATCAATCTCATTGGCATCAATGCCTGGGGTAAGTGGCATTTCACTTTTACATATTGCTTGAGAGATGGGATCAATGTGGGGCAGGAACTGGCATAAGAGTGTAACTACTAAGACCTCCAAATAATTGAGAGTTCTTGTCCTCAGGAGTCGTAATCAGCTTTGCTGTATTTTTAACATTTGTTTATTCATAAATTCATTTCCATTTATTTTTTAATATTTATTTCTACGTGCCGGACACTACAGTGCTGAGACTAATGTGCTAAGCATAGATTTCAGACCTCGAAGAATTTATAGTAGTTAGTGATTAAAACCTTCTGGCAATAAAACCTTCCTATTCCTCCCACTGACCAAGTAATCAAATCTTAACAAAGGTGTTATTTATTGAGTTTTAATAAGGCAGGCCTCTTATAATCATTATCATATCTTCTTTAACTCTATGACCTGTCCTAGCAAGGCAGTAGATTAATGTATCTACAGATTAGCACTGTAGCACTGTCGTCCCTTTGCTCGAGCGGGCACCAGTAACGTGTCCATTGTGAGACTTGTTGTTACTGTTTTGGACATATCGAGAATAGGTTACGGGTAGCTTGCCAGACTGCCCTGAAGGTGGGATACTCTCGGTAGCTTGCTTGGCTCTCCAAGAGGGATGGAGGAATCAAACTTGGGTTGGCTGCGTGCAAGGCAAATGCCCTACCTGCTGTGCTATAACTCCAGCCCATGTACAGATTAGGCAAGCAAATACATAAATGATTGAGTAGAACATTTATGTAACTACTAGAAACATTGAAAGGGTTAGCATTGATTTTAAGTCAGTAATGATGACTTTTGTAATAATTGTGCTCAATTGCATCAAACCCTGTCTCTTCTCACTTGGATGTGAATTAGAACTGGACATCTCCTGGGCCTTTGCCATAGGGAAGGAAAAATTTTTTATGTATGCACCTATCTATTTTAGCCAAATTTATTTATGTCCTTTTAATACTTATGTGCTGATATGTGTAATTATGAAATATAAGAGCAAACCCCCCAATTTCAATAATGGTTAATCATATAATACAATATTAGGAAAATGGTTACTGAGACTTAATAAAATATAAGCAGATAGTTAAGACATTCACAGGCACTTGGAATATTAATATAAGTTTAGAAACTTTTCTTACCAAAGCAGACTTGGACTACCTACATTTCAGATAATATATTAAATAAAAATATGTTTGCAGCCATCTCTGTATTTGTATTAGTGACTTTAAAGTTTAATCTACATGGCTTGCTTTTTAAATTTGCTAGAGGTTTATTTATAATGCTTTTTTTATTGCATAAATAAATTGTTGGAGGAGCTATATTATGGATTCACCATCAGGATCTCACCATTCTACAAAGTGATCATTGATTCAAAGAGAGGGGTCCAGCAGGGCAACACCATTTTACAAAACTCTTCAGTACCCTCCTCGAGAACGTCATGCAATGACTGGAAAAAGAAGGAATGGGAGTGAAGATAGACCGTCAGCAACTACACCACCTCTGCCTCGCTGATGACATCCTCCTAATAACACCAAATATCAGTCAAGCGGCATGAAGGCTGGCCGACTTCGACTGTGAGTGTGGAAAGGTCAGACTGCAACTGAATTTCACAGAGACAATGTTCATGAGAAACAGACTAGTTCCTGATGTTCCATTTGCCCTCAACAGAATGAAAAACTCCAAACACGGCAGTTTTGTTGTATCTGGGTCCAGAACGCGACATGAAAAATGACCTGGCACCTGAGCTGCACAGGAGGAAGAGAATGTCGTGGAATGCCTTCAAGAACATCAAAGAAGTTGTCAAGACGATGAAGAAACTCTGGCTCCGGGCACATCGTTTTGACTCCACCGTTCTTCGTGCACTAACAAACGCTTCAGAGACTGGGGCCCTGAGACTGAATTCTTATCCTGAAAACAGGATGAGAACACTATTCAGGTATCCCAAAGTGGAATAGAAAGAGCTATGCTTGGAGTATCATGTTTCACTCAAGAGAGGGAATCTGGAGTTCCGACCTCTGTCAACAATCAAGAATCAGGAACGCTGTCTCATTTGCCCAGGCATTGAAAATTAGATGGGCCAGACATGTAATGTGATTTAGAGATGACCTCTGGACTAGAACTATTACCGACTGGATTCCACAGGAAGTCAAAAGACTGCTTGGTCACCCACCTACGAGATGGTCAGATTTCTTCATCAAGACCCTAAATGAACGGTTTGAGGCTCTCAGTGTTCCTAGAGCAAGCAGCCGCCATTGGGCTATACTAGCACGTGACAGGCACGGATGGAGACGTTACTGAAACCCACTTGGGTACATCAATGAATAATGGGATGACAAGTGATGCAAGTGTTTTTTTGTTAATGACAGCACTTTTAATGGTTTTGAACGTCCACTTATTTTTTTATGGACATCTCTGCAAATAGTCCTTTTTCCATTACACCTTATAATGCACATTTTTACACATATATTTGTATCATTGCCCTTTTTATTAGTGTAGACATTTTTGAGGGCAGAGTGTATTTTACTAACTTTTATTACTGAACTCAAAAAATTGCACCAAAACCTTATGTACATAGTGTTTATAAATTTACATACTTTTAGAATCCAGTGCTAAGAAACCATTAGGGTTAGATAAGTTGCAGTATAATGTAGGGTAGTGGAAATATTTATATAGATTTGGTATAACTCTACACTACTTCTAGATTGTTCTTTGGTTTATAGCTCTTCAGAAATGCTTTATTTAGGAGGTGTGAAACCAGAAAAAAATTTGTAAATATTCTTATGTAAGAACAGCTTATACTTCCAAATTAATGGGACCCAATCTGCAATTCAAAGGTAATAAAATATGAATGTGTAATCATTTAAAATATGGGAATGGTAGTTTCCATGTTGCTGGTCAATAATAAAAACATTGACAAATTTATTTATAGGAGCAAGACCAGGACTTTTCTGCTTCCAAGCTGGCATTGGTTCTTGCATTCAATGTGATAGTAATCTCATTGATATATTTAAAACCATTCAACCATGATACTCTAAAAATATTTTATAAATTTTTAGTAGTATGTGATATATATTTGCTCCACCAAGTTTTTATACTCAAAGAATTTGAAGAAAAAAATAGTAGTCCTGCATTAATCTTTTTCTACCTATCATACTCTAATATTTTTGCAGGGATATGTTGGCGTATGGGTTCCCAAGTGGTCCTCAGAAAGCTTAGGGTTCCTTCTCTATGACACATGGCCAACTGGGATACTGAAACCAAAGGTGGATGCAATGTTGCTCAGGATCTGAAATGCTAGGGATGACCTGGACCAGTCTGGTGATGCTGAAAATCTTCTAGAATTGTACACAAAGATGTTTAGAGGAACTTATGGTGCTGGGTTGAACTATGTTAACCATGTGCAGGACATGTGCCTTAACCCCCATATATCTGTCTGGCTCTTACTCTAATTTTCTTATCCAATTTATATTTCAGTAATGAGTCATATCTTATTGTTCTAAAGAACCAGCCTACTACTTAAAAAAGATATGCAAGTATCTATCATAAAATATATAATATTATCAGTATACACAGATACAGAGATAATACAATGGGGTAGGGATTAAAGTTATCTTGAAATGTTAGAACTTTATAAAATTTTTAATTTCTATAATTGGGGGAAATGGGAATCTTCAATGTAAACAAAAATTTGGAGCATTAGAAATTCTTAGGGTGTTCAATTTATGGGGCTTTGGAAAATTTCAAGCATTAACTATACTTGGAAATAACTTTAATTATTTGCATATAATTAGTGGTTGTGGTGAAAGATTGGATTGCATTGATTAACAGTAGAATGATGAAGAATAATAGTAAATTTCTTTGTATCCATCATAGTTGAGAGTCATCAAAAACACTTTTAAGTAGAGGAACAAGCAGAGAAGTTAGACATAAATAGGTTAAAGACAAAACCTTTGAGGAGGCAATTAATTCATTAAGGCAATGGTAAATAAAGATAATGAAGATCTAGAAGATTTATAATGGTAAAGATTGAATAGAGCTAATGCATATTTAGAAAGTAATTAAGATGTTTATATTATTTGGGTTATAAGATGGAATACTAGAATATTCTGTCTATTTTATTGATGAATTACAAAATAGGGACAGCATCTTTTTTTTTTTAGAGAAAATATATGGTCATTTATCCAAAATGGAAAATCAGATTGATAAATAGGGAATAGAAAATAAAAATAAGTTATTTTTATAAAGTGATTTAGAAAAAATAAATAATGTCACTATATAATTGTCGTATAGTCTTATAGTCTAGCCCACTGATATACCTAAAGCAGCACATATGTGTTTGGTTTTAACGTACTTGCTTGTATTCTCTTATATACATTTCCTATCACTCTCAGAGCTCTCGGCAAGCTACCAAGAGTTTCCCACCCCCACGGCAGAGTCTGGCGAGCTCTCCATGGCGTATTCGATATGCCAAAAACAGTAACAATAACGAGTCTCATTCCCCTAATCCTGAAAGAGCTTCCAATATAGCACCATTGGGAAGGATGAGTAAGGAAAGGCTGCTAAAATCTCAGGACTGGGATGAATGGAGATGTTACTGGTACCCACTCGAGCAAATTGATGAACAATGAAATGACAGTGATACAGTGACTGTGATATATAATTGGCTTAAAGGGAGATTGATTCTCATTTTACTATTTTTCACTGCAATGGAACTATAGGTCTTTTGAAAACAAGCAAACAAGCACAACAATAATCTAACAGGAGGAAAATTCCAAGAGTTTAACATCTAAAACTCTTCCTTGCTCAAGTGAGCAAGAAAGTGATCTGTAATAACAGAAATTTGAAAAAAATTGGAAATAGCAAGATAACTTTGCAAGGGAGTGTTTCAAATGATTTTTTCTTAATGTATATAACTGGTTGTATTTATCAGAAATGAATTATAACCAATTTACAATGCATTCAAATGTATCAAATTGAATTGTTAAAACTAAAAACAACAGCTTTCTCCTCTTCTTTTCTGTTCAGCTTTTTTCTTTAACCTATTTTATCATTACTCTTTTTTATCTTTGCTTTTTTATTTAGGAATTTAGCACGTAGGAGTTATGGCCATGATCAGTGCTATAGAACACGTTACCTACAAAATAATAGATTAAAACAACTATATTGTCTTTATGTATAATATTATACATGTATATATATTTACTTTTTGGTCCAGATTCAGCTGTATTCAGGGATTATTCCTTTATCAACCCACAGGGATAATTTCTGGTGGTGTCAGGGGATCATGTGTTTATCAGGGATTGAACACTGGTTGTCTATAACAAGGTTCCCTACTCACTGTGTTATTTCCCAAGGACCCTGTGTGGAATCATTTTAAGATATTAAAGAGATTGCAATTATAAATGAATCATTCATTGGACTAGAGGTTTGTGTAGTGACTCGCTTAGACTTTCACACTGTTCTATATCTTCTTCATTTAATAAACATTAAAGTTGTTATTTTGGACTTCATATTCCATTTGTTGGTTGTTCATGGGTAGAGTGTTACTATATGCTAATTCTGCCAGCATCTTCATGGAGAAAATATTGACTCTCTCGTGACTGTTTAGTTTTTTTTCTTTGTTATAGTTTTTTTTTTATAAATTCTGCAAAATATTTAAAGTTACTGAGTGAGGAAAGGCCGTTTGCCTTGCATGAGGCTGACCCAGGTTCGATTCCTCTGTCACTCTTGGAGATCCGGGCAAGCTACCGAGAGTATCTCGCACCGCAAGGCAGAGCCTGACAAGCTATCTGTGGCGTATTCGATATGCCAAAAACAATAACAACAAGTCTCATAATAGAGACGTTACTGGTGCTTGCTCTAGCAAATAGATGAACAACGAGACAACAGTGCTACAGTTCAGTGCTAAAAAAAATTAGCAATTTGGAGAGGAAATAAAATAAAAAGCAACTCCAGGAGACTGCCAGAAGGGAAAAACATGCTGCAGGAGGAAAAATTAATGGTCAATGTAGCCAAAAATATCTGTGTCCCTAAAGGTTGCCACTGCGGATGAAGGCTAGAATTGCCCCAGCCTGGTAGGACCCTAACAGTATAGCATCCTCGGGTCCTTGCATTCATCTACTGGCACGGCTGGCTAAGAATTGCCAGTGCCTCCCAACCCAGTTATTTTGGTAGCTCAGGTGAGTGAAACTACTGCCCAAGTACAAAGAGGTAAGTGAACAGGATCCTTGGTAATGAGGCTTCATCTTAGTTTAATTGTATGGTTCAAGCAAACAACATATAAATACTGTATTATTGCATTTATTACTGTACCTCTTGTTTATATGGATTTGATCAGATTATGTAACTGTGATAGCCACTATATTGAGCTCTTTAAGGGGGGGATCAGTTATTTTATTATATTCCTTTGTTTCTCAGTAACTGGCATCAGCACAGCACAATCAATGTTTGTGCAAATAAAAACTGTCCCTAACTTCTTAAACTATGTAGAGAAAGCACCATTTTCTTTATGGTTCTTGTATAATTTTACATGGGTAATACAGATTCTGGGGAGAAAAAAATTACTTTCTCTTAGAATCTCTTGGTTAGTTTGATTGGTTCATTCATTGGAATCTTTTCATGCTTCACAGAATCCTAGACAGACTGTAAACTCACTTTGGCCTTGGTCCTAAGCTAATCTTCAGCAGGAATAAGTGATAAAAACAGCTATAGATTCATCTATTAGAAAAGTCTAGAGTTTCATATGTTGCTCTAAAATATATAGCTTTGAGTGACTTGATTTCTAAATTTGTCAATACTAAATGGAATGAAGGATTTTAGGTTGTTTTAAAGACTGGTTATTTTTCACATTCCTGGAAATTCTTTGTATGGAAACAAGTTTTCAGTTCACACGAGCATATGAATATCCTATTGTTGATTCATTTTTAACTTCATTAATTTTTCTCTAGTGTTTAAATTACAATTTTTTAAAAACCTGAAACACATAGTAGAGACTCTCTAAGAAAATGGGAGGGAAAAATATATAGCATGAGTATCCTTTAATATATTAATGCTGCCAACACCTGATTTGTAAGTTGTCCATTAGAAAACCAAAAATGAAGCAAAGGCTATTTAACATGCACAGCATTCTCTAATAATAGCATATAGCACTAAATTTCAAATCAGTCATTAGCAGCTAATTATACTATCATTTAGTTGTTACATATTTTATTAATCTGTTGGTAGTATACTCGAACGATAGACAGGATTTGAGTGAAGGAGTAGAACAGCTGCTAGCTTGTTCTTTTGTTGACACTTGCAAATATTTTCTTTATGGTGACCTCTAGTTTAAATTTATGTAGCTTGTTTAAATGTCAAACAAGCTAAGTGGCACATTTCATTAATGAAAAATTAATGAAAACCTTGGGCTGGCCCCTACCACTTGTTTACAATATATATAATTCATTAAGGAAGACATTCATCCAGTAAAGGCCCTGGCATGGGTCTGGTAGTATTGTAAGTAAACTTTATTTTCTTCCTTCCGATTAATGAAAGAGCAAGGCTGGGGGAAAAAAATCACATAAAACACATTTAATGAGTCTTGGTGAAAACTTTATAGAATAGGGTACATGAGTCATAAATATCACATGCAAAATCTATTTGGCCCAAATTATTCTCAAACTATTTAGCAATAGAAATGGCTATAATTTCATTTTATAATAAAAAAGTACCCAAGTGTTTACATCAGGACTTTTATTCCAGGCAAAATTCCCATTTTCTTTCTAGGTTTGTAAGTTACTAGGCTGAATGCTTAAAAAATCACTTTTAGTGAGCGAGTAATCTTATTCCCATATATGGGCCATAACTGTTTTTCAAAATGTTTCTAAAGTTTTTTTATTATTTGCATATCTACTTTTGTAAGTGAGGTCTCCAAACCTTTATAATTCAAATATATGATATATTAGAATATTTTTCTAAAACTTCAATTTGATGCAATGCTTTTTCCCCTACAATTAATTCACCTCTAACATTAAATATCTGACCGTATCACTTATTTTCTTTTATCTTCATTACTTTCTGTTAATTTTTTCATGATAATGACTGTTCCTAGTGATGATAGTTCTTTAATTATTATAAGACACTACAAGAGGGATAAGAGGGAAGATGAACTTTTAGTTGTGTAACCTATACAAGTTTTGGCACAGTTCACCATAGAATATTCAGTTCTATTCAAATATCTTCATAGCTTCAACATATGTCCCCTTTGTTTTGATTAAGCCACTCCTCTTCAATTTCCAGTAATTGCTACTTGTTCTTCTGGTACAAAGATTTGTTTTTTGTTTAGTTTGCATCCACTTTATACATTTATATACATATATATGTATATATATACATATATGTGTATGTTTAAAATTAAAAGAATTAAATGATTTATTTTTCTGGTTATTTGATTTGCTTTAGGGGGTATTAAAGCCAGCAGTGATTAGGGTTTATTCCTGGCTCTGCACTCAGTAACTACTACTGGTGGTGCTCAGGGGACCACATGGGATGCTGAATATTGAACCTGCTGGGCCGAGTACCAGGCAAATGCCCAACCTATTGTACTATTGCTCTAATTCTCTGTCTAGTTTAGTTAGGTGAGCATAATGCCCTATGTGCTCTTCTATGCTGTAAATGATAGTTTCATTATTTTTATAATTGAATCATGTACCATCGTGAATTTATATCATATTTTGTTTTCCATTTATTAGTTAATTGACACAGGCTATTTTTACTTTCTAACTATTGTAAATGATTCTACTATAAATAATAGTCTTCGTATATCCTATTGCATCTTTCTAGTTTAATATCTATATTGGTATATCTGGAATATTATATTTTGTTTTTAACTTTTTGAGTAACCACAACCTATTTTAAATAACTTCATAACCAAGAGAATGTGTGGTCTCTTTTCTTCATATCTTCTACAAAATTTGTTTCTTATCCTTCAGGTAGTGTTTATTCTCTTAAATATGAAGTAATTATATCTTGTGTTAGGGATATGAGTCAGAATTAGTAGCATGTATCATTATGAGTGTGTTTAAGGTATTTCTCTCTAATGAAGAAAAGTTGGGAGATTGAAAGGAAAACCTCTCGAAGTTAACTTCCAAAAGCTTAAAATCAGGACCACCATCACTTACCACCTCGGTTACTTGGGGATGGGTATTCAGCACTTTCTGATTTAGTGTCCTTGTTTCAAAAATGAAGAGAATAATCCTGCCCTCAGAGTTTTGCCAAGAATTAAATTATCATTTTAAAGTACTGTAACAGTATCTGCCACCTAGGAAGTTCTATATTCATGTTTATTCAACACGATTAATAAGGTCATTGTGGAGAGCTTAGGGATCCTATGGGGTGAGAAAGCCATTCAAAGTGTAGAGCAAAGATGAAAAATAATAACCCTGGAGTTACGGTGAGATAAAGTTGACAGTAGCATAAAATTAAGAAGGACTGACAGACAGAAAACTGGACAGAATAATAGTTGGAGAAAAACTTTAGTAGATAAGGAAGTATTGCTGAAAAGGTAACTGTAATTTTGGTGATTTTATATAGGGGAGGATGTTAGAGTAAATCAGGGAAATGCAGTGACCCACTTAATGGGTGAGGTCTGCAACCATTAGAATATTATCCTGGCCTTCACTTTCTCTCCTCTCATCTGTTGCTTTCATAATGGCTTTACAGTTCATCAGCAGCTTCCACATTTCAAAATTTTTGGATAGCAAAATAAGATATACTTAATGATGTGTGGTGATCTCAAGCTGGGACCAAGTGTGGAGTCACTAATGCCTGGCTTAAGTACTACAAAGTGTAATTTTAATTACTAGGGATTGATGTAATTTTAACATTTGTATTAATTGACTTACATAACCTTGAATTTGGAGGGGATAGTTGACTTAAACATCATAACATTGCGAATGTCTATAATATATAGGATAGTTTCAATTGTTGACACTTTGAGAGGACTTAGAGTGCATAAATTCATCAGATGAGCTCTTTAAATAAAAACCTTCCTACTATTAAGGTAAAAACCTTTTTTGCATCATTAAATGTCTCTAATAATGACTCTGTTTCAAAATCAGGGTTTAGATAATTTTATTGGTGGGAAAAAAAGGAAGTTTTGCAAAACGGCATCATCGGATGATAAGATGTGCAAAGTAAAACCTTTGCTTATAGGTTGGCCAACAAGAAGCATTCAGTGCCCAAATCTGTTTTATTTCCTCACATTCCACTGATTTTTAGGATTTTAGCCATAAATTGGTTGAATGCATTGTAAGTTGATGTGACCTTCTACTCCTTCTACTCCCACTACTTATTTCTTGTGTTTTGTTGTTAGTTTTCAGTTTGGGGACTAAGCCTGTTAGTGTTCAGGCTGAACTCTTTGCTCTGTGCTCAGGAGTAACTCCCACCAGTGTTTTTAGACCATATATGGTGCTAAGGGTTGAACAAGGGTCTGATGCTTGCAAGTCCTGCGTTGTCTATTATAGGATGCTTGATAATTTCTACACAATTAAGATGGGGAGGAGTACAAGCTGTTAGATTGAAAATCATTTCATATTATTTTTCCTATTCAAATTGTGAGAAGTCTTGGGGTGACATTTTTTAAAATGAAAATGAAGCTTTCTTTTTTTAACAAAGAGTAAGGAAAGATGGGTCAGAGAGCATCTTTGGATGACACAGATGATGATGGTACCTTCCTGTCTTATTTTTCTGCAGGCTTCTATGAGGTAATGTGATCTGTACAGTCTAGGTGAAGAACTTCAAAGTTCTCTTTTTGGGAGATAAAAATCATGTCTCACTACTGCTCAAGCAAAGGTCTTAGCTGTCAAAGCAATATCACTTCAAGTGAAGGACAGCCATCGAGTGGCAGCTGCCAACCTACCCGCAGTCTGTTATCACAAAGTTGATCGTGAAGCACGGACTCATTGAAATAACAGCATCTCAGGAAATCGCCAGATGGGGCAAGCTGTCAGGCACAGGCTACAGAGGACAGGATGACGTTTCTTTATATGATTTGAGGGTGCCAAGTGCCACATCTCCTCAAAAGAGAGGCCAAGGCCTGCCAATCATCATGATCATTGTGATGCAAAAAGGTCAGATAGTCTTGTCTCCATGCCTCAGAAATGCCAACCTCCTGTCAATGATGAGGTCAAAAATCTGTACTAGATTAAAAGCATTTGTGCCAGGAGCTTCACACTTCTAAAAGGTCAGTGTTGGTGCCAATCAAAATCATGCAGAGTGGAAGTGAACTTCTGCCGAAACTTAAACGAAATCTCTTTTCCTGGCTCTTATTTACTCACTTAGCCTCGCCCTCTGAAACTCCGTCATTAATCTGTTTCTCAAGTGATCTCCCTGCCTTATGCGTACAAGATGCTGAGGTGCTATAAAACCCTTTGATTTCCAAACTGGAGGTCACGTTAAATACTCAAGGGGTTTGGCTAGAATCCATCTTGAAAGGCCCCGCCCCCAAACTTCTAATTCAGCATGTCTGTGCAAAGGTTTTAAGACGCTTGTGTTTTAAATTCCCAGTTGGCTCCATGAGAAGTACTGTTAGTGGCATCATTTCACAGCTAATGGGTCCTTGCTCTGGACATGACGCATGGGACTTCAGCAGTTGGATTCATGTCCAAGCCTAGAGATACACAGGTCTTTTGAATAGAATAAGATAAGTCTGTTTGCCTCAAAGGCAGTGGAATTCTTTGAAATGGCAGCTTTACATGGGGTTTCTATCACCTCTCAGATCCAGGAGTATCTGGCAACGATATCGGATTTAGCAGTGACTGATTTTGCCGTCTGGTCTATGGAATAAGCCAAGGGAGGCAGGAGAACGGTTAGGTTTGAAAATTTCTGCTTTGCTTCCTAACCCTGAATGGGAAGAGAGGAGTGAAGCTGCTAAGAGGTTTGGGGGAAAAAAGACTTTATATTTTCTCCTAATCTCTGACTGAAATGGTTAGGCATAAAGATGACAAAAAGAACATTTTCCTGAGAAGAGCACTTGGTTACAGATAATAAGTGATAAAAAATATTTTTAAATCATATAAAATATTAACACAATACCATACAGGTAGTATGTTCAAGAAATTATAGACTGGTTCCCAAACAGAAAGGGAAATTCCTAATGTTAGGGGTTTAGCTCCTGATGTAAAAATGATAGAATGTGTTACAGGTATTGGTCTATTAAAGGTTGTGGATCTTCTTGCTATAAGTTTTTAATTAATTGATGTCAGTATATTCTGTTGTGGGTCAAATTCTAGCACAGCGGATAGGACGTTTGCCTTGCACATGGCTGACCCGGGTTCAATTCCTTTGTCTGTCTCAGAGAGTCCAGCAACTTACTGAGAGTATCCCACCCACATGGCCGAGCCTGCAAGCTACCCGTGGCATATTCGCTATGCCAGAAACAGTAACAACAAGTCTCACAAAGGAGATGCTACTGGTATCATCTTGAGCAAATCGATGAACAACGGGATGACAGTGCTGCAGTGCTATATTCTGTTATGGCTATGCTTTATAGAATTCAGGGAATTCCTACATGCTTAAATGTATTGAATAGCAGTCAATCATTCATGATCTCTCTCTCTCTCTCTCTCTCTCTCTCTCTCTCTCTCTCTCTCGATCACACACATATCTATGTATAGGAAAATAAATGCTATTTGTATGAAACACTAATGATATTGATGTTGAAGTAATGAAATAGTGATAAAAAAAAAAGTCCTGACCCAAATAACAGCAATATGTAGGTAAAGAGTTTTCCTTTCGCCCTCCCCCGAGATGTGATCCCGGGAGCCACACACGTGTGCGGCCCCTCCGCAGCTGCACGAGCGTGAATCCAGACCCAGCAAAACCTTTTTCGGCATGGGCAACTCCTCGCAGAATGTCTCCAGCCTGAGAACTAAGCCTCGGCCCCGTGCCCGCCCAGGAGGGGAAAGGTACTTCTCTCTCTCCCCTCTTTCTCTCCAGGGATGAAGGGCGTGGTGATCGCCATATTATGACGACCACAGATGGGGTTTACAAGCTTGCAATGATCTGATATCTGGAAGAAATCTCCCTGAACTTAGTTGTTAATGTACAGAAATCCCAAACCGCACGACCTCATTTTTCTTCACAATAGGTCTGACTCTAGTGGGGTACTCCTAACAACAATAGTGAGGTTTGTGTTGAAATATTGAATGTAACCAAAGTAAACAGAAAGTAAAGTGAAACTTATCAGTTACAAGGCGGGGGGTGGGGGCGCAGGATGGGAGGTGTACTGTGTGGTTTTTTTTTTTTGGTGGTGGTATATGGGCACTGGTGAAGGGATGGTTGTTTCAGCATTGGGCACTGGTGAATGGATGGTTACTTCAGCATTGTATAACTGAGACTTAAGCCTGAAAGCATTGTAATCTTCCACATGGTGATTTAATAAAATAAAATTTTTATTTTATTTTTTAAAAAAGAGCTTTCCTTTCTCCTTCCCTTCCCTTCCCTTCCCTTCCCTTCCCTTCCCTTCCCTTCCCTTCCCTTCCCTTCCCTTCCCTTCCCTTCCCTTCCCTTCCCTTCCCTTCCCTTCCCTTCCCTTCCCTTCCCTTCCCTTCCCTTCCCTTCCCTTCCCTTCCCTTCCCTTCCCTTCCCTTCCCTTCCCTTCCCTTCCCTTCCCTTCCCTTCCCTTCCCTTCCCTTCCCTTCCCTTCCCTTCCCTTCTCTTCCCTTCCCTTCTCTTCTCTTCCCTCCCCTCACCTCTTCTCCCTTCCCCTCCCCTCCCCTCTTCTTCCCTCCCCTCCCCTCCCTTCCCTTCTTTACCCTCCTTTCCCCATCCTTCTCCCACACTCAGTGGTGCTCAAGGCTCTACCCATAGTAGTCATTCCTGATAGGGCTTGGAGGACCATATGTCCTTGGATTGAATACAGATTGGTCAGTGCAAGACAAGTGCCCTGCCACCTGCTGCACTATCTCTCTAGCCCTCTATTTTCTTAATTCCTGAATAGGCTTTCTCTGCAGAGGACTATAATTTCACCCGATGCTTCTACTGTGATGAATAAACAAAGAGATGTATAAATGTTAACTTCCCTCCCACAACCCAAATTTGTTTTGCTCGTGTTTCCTTAAAATTTTATTTATGGTATCTCTGACTGCCTTACTTCAATTGCTGGATAGGAATGACAATTCTTGTTAGTTTCATGAAAAGATACAATGCATCTATCTAGTGATTTGTAAATCTTTTCTAGCTTATTCAATTTCTTAGGTACATCTAAATCAATATTCAGGGCTAGGAGAGATAGCACAGCAGGCAAGATGCTTATTTGTAAGTGACTCACGCAGTTCTGATTCCCTGCACTACCTACGGTCCCCTAGAACTGCCAGGAGTGATCGCTGGCCACAGTCAGGAGTAAGATCTGATCACCTCCATGTATGGGCCCAGAATAAAGAAAAATTCTATTTGTCTTTTTTTCTTCTGACAGAAAGTACTGACCTATAATCATCTTGCTCTATGATGATTCTATATACAACTTAAACATTTCAAAAATCTTAATTTGTAGCCAATGTTATGAAAACATTTTCTGTTCCTATTATTTTTATTATTATTGAGGGTAGGGCGTTTTCCTTGCATGCAGCCAACCCGTGTTCGATTCCTACGACCCTCTTAGAGAGACTGGCAATCTACCGAGAGTATCCTGCCTGCACAGCAGAGCCTAGCAAGCTACCCGTGGCATATTCGATGTGCCAAAAACAGTAACAAGTTTCACAATGGAGACATTACTGGTGCCCGCTCAAGCAAATCAATGAGGAATGGGATGACAGTGCTTCAGTGCTATTATTTTTATTATTAAACAGATAGCATATGGATTTATTTTTATGTCTAAAGTGCCTTATGCAAAAAAATATTGTGGAATATAACTGTCCTCTGCTTCTCTCCATCTCAATGCCTTTTTCCCTTTCTCTGAGTACTTTGCTAAAATATGGTTTTGGTTATAGATGTGTACATCATATACATATATCAGGAGGTGAATTTTATTAAACATCTGTGCTTTTGTTAATGCAAATTTTGATCTAACTTTGTCTCATTCTTTTAAAAAATGAAACTATAATACATATATAAACTCTATTTAACCATTAATCTACTGATGGCTAATATTTATTCACCTTCTTACAGATACTGCAATGCATATATTTCTAGGAATATGGGCAAGCAATTTCCCAATGTATAAAATAAGCTTATTAAAATTGAATTATGCATTAGTTTTCTATTGCATTTGGGAGGAAATACAGTCTGACATGTATGAAAAAGTCCAAATCTCTAATGCTATCTCCTTCCCAGCCCCAAGGCAATCTTCATCTACCTCATTCTGTTCAAAACCTATTAGTTGTTTACAAATGCCCCAAATATTGCGACATTTTATATTTTTCCTCATGTGTTCCCTGCACTGTTTTTGTCTTTATCTGTTAACCTCTGATTTCTCTACTGTCTAAACTATGTGCTCAGTCCCCACACATGTGGATCGTAAACCAATTTTCCGTCTTCCCCCTAACTCAATCAAATACACATCATATATATTTGCATTTATAATATTAACCTTTATTTAATCCCTTGTGAGAATTTATTTCAATTCAGCTCTACCCCAGCCACCTCACTCCTTAATCTCTAAATTCTATGAGGACAAGGATTATTTTATGAGTCACAGGGTGAACTCAAATCTCCTTTTTTGAATATCAAATATTGAATCTGTCATGTCTGGTGTGTACTTTTGGGCTTTGTAAACCTAAACAATAATTTGCCTTGTATGACTGTCCAAGCTGAATCTCCTGCCCCTGTGCCAGGCTGTCTTCACCCAGACCCCCTCAGAGGGGGGCAGGTTGAGTTTCCCTTGCTACCCCAAGCAGAATTCCACAGCCTAAAACCTTCAGAACCCAGCCACAGCCATGCTCAAGGCCACTCTCCACATGCTCAGACGAGCCTCACACATGAAGGAACAAAAAGAGGAACCCAGGTATACAGGACCCATGGCTGAGATCTCCAAGCCTGCTTGGATCAGGACTCGGCCTCCTCCACTCAGATCCCCAGTTTTCCAGTAGCTTGGCACTCACACTCACAAACTGCCCCCTGCACCATGTAATCCCATCAAGGGCCAAAATCCAGAGACTATAAAACAAAGCTTCGGAAAGAGAGCAATGCAGAATCTTGCATATCAAGCTACCCATGATGTATTCGATGTGCCCAAAACAGTAACAATAATGGGCCTCATTCCCCTGACCCTGAAATTGGCAGGGACAATGGAGACGTTTCTGGTGCCCACTCGAGCAAATTGATGAGCAACAGGGCTACAATGATGATTGCCTAAGAGTACATGTAAATGAAGGTCAGGTTGCTTCAGGATTGGCTATTTTATTTGGGGGGAAGATCTCAGGTGAAAATAATTTAATTGACACTTTAGAGTCAAAGGCACACAGTCACCAGTGGCCTATGTACATTTTCCCTTTTTAGGATTTTTACCTTTCCCTGTAAAGTTTGTCTTTACAAAATTCACCCAGGTTTTGATCATTTTATTTTTATATACCCTCTTGTTATTTATATACCTCCTATTATTTGTGACAATATTAGCTTTCTTCATGGTTTTCAAAATTTGCCACATATGATAATTGTGTTCAAAATGTTGCACTTTTTTCCAAACACTTTTTCTTATGTTGCTGGTATAAATCTATATCACTTATATGTGATTTATAATCAATTTTTCATATGCTCCATTTTACTTCCCTACATTATTGAATGGACATCTATTTTTAACTCAGTTTTTGCCATCACAGTGACCTACTACTGGACATTTTTATTTCCATGGTCTCCATGATTTCACAATACTTTTTTTACTGTCAATATAGAAACAGTTGGATCAATTGAGCCATCGATGTATTTTGTTAGAGACTGTTGTTGATGTTTCTTAAAAATATTTTTCTTAGACTCAAAACTTGACAATATTTCCCATACTCCCTTGCAGTTAGGAATGCTCCTATGATTCTATAAGTCAATACTTGCAAGTAATGGGAACAATTTTCTGTCCCTACCTATAAGCCCTTTCATGTGTCTTTCTCTCTATTTTTCCCAGATAAAATTTTATTGTAAAATAATAATCATCATCATTATCCCGTTGATCATTGAATTTCTCTGGCAGTCTCAGTAATGTTTCTATTCACCCTAGCCCTAAGATTTTAGAAGCCTCTCTTACTCGTCCTTTCCAATGGTGCCACATTGGAGGCTCTTTCAGGGTCAGGGAAATGAGACCCAGCATTGTTACTGGTTTTGGCACATGAACATGCCATGGGGAGTTTGCGAGGCTCTCCCATGTGGGCAGGAAACTCTCGGAAGCTAGTCAGGTTCTTTCAGAGGGGGAACTTGGAGCTTGGTTTATAGTCTCTGGATGTTGGCCATTGGTGGGATTACACTGCTCTGGGGGCAGTCCCTGGGTGTGACACTTTAGCTACTAGAAAATGGGGAATCTGAGCGGAAGAGGCCCAGTCCCGATCCGGGACATTTATCGTAAAATAATACAATTGAACATTTCAATATTAGCTTCTAATGTTACTTTCTTCTGCCCCCCTCTGACCTTTGCTCCAAACAACTCTATGTTCAGACTCAGAGATAGGAAAGATAGTACAGATAAATCAGACAGTACAGTTAGGGTGCATAGTTTGAACACAGCCAAACCACAAGCACCAGGTGTAGGGGGAACACACCTGGGTATTCTCAAGATTTACTTCAGGCTCTGCACTCAGGGATTATCCCTGGTGATTCAATGGACCATATGAGGTGCTGGGGAATAAACCTGGGTTGACTGTGTGCAATGCAACTGCCCTACCTTCTTTACTCTAACTCCAAATCTTAGAGATGAGATTGGCAGGACAGAGAACACATCCAGCTCTCTCTGTGTTTTATTTGATCACCTATTTCCTTAATCTTCAGTCTCCTGGCATATTTCACATTTGTTATTGGCATTTAAGCAGCCAATAACTGCCTTGGGCAATGGAAATTGTACATCTTTATAGTAAACATTTCTTTTACATGAAAATCTTCTAATTATTTCATTCTTCCCTTAGCCCACAAATAGATTTTAATTGGAATTGAATTCAAATCTATTAAATGATTAGAAAGAATTTATATTTTTGCAATGTTGAAGGTTTTCTACTACAGAGAGGGTATAACTGACAGGTCATTAAATTCTTTTTTTATAAGAAATATTTTATTGAAACACAGTGAAAAAAATTACAAAGCTTTCAGGTTTAAGTCACAGTCAAATGCTGATTAAACCCCCATCCCTTCACCAGTGCACATGTTCCACCACCAAGAACCCCAATACACCCCCCTCCCACCCCACCTCCCACCTAAGTAGCTAATGATATTCCCTTTATTCTCTATATGCTTTGAGTACATTCCATATTTCCATACAGAACTCACTATTATTGTTTGAATATTTTCCCCAACAATCAGGCCTGCTGAATAGGCATCATCTAATAATTTTTCTTCATTGCTGAGAGTAAAGACACTGAGTTTTGGGTTTCTAATATTTCTAATATTTTAGCTCAGTTCACAGTCAAAATGCATGGCTGCAAGAATCCACTCTGGTGCCAAAATGGGTTAGGAGACCTCAGGATCACAGTCTTTACGCGCGGAGGGCTTGCTTCTTGTGCCGTGGCTCCAGATCATCTCTGGGCGGAAGGCTGCTGGTAATGCCCCCTCTCCCAGGACCACCTACAGGCTACGTCACTAAAGAAAGTCCTACCTCCAGGTTGAGGAGTCTTAGAGGGTGGCTCTCACCATGTGGGTGCTGCCGTTGCCGCCATTTTTGCTCAGAAAAATGGGGTGGAGAGGGAAAATCCCTCCCCGGGCTGCACGAGGTTGTAGCTCAGTTCACAGTCAAAATGCATGGCTGCAAGAATCCGCTCTGGTGCCAAAATGGGTTAGGAGACCTCAGGATCACAGTCTTTAGGCGCGGAGGGTCTGCTTCTTGTCATTAAATTCTTTTATCATTTTACTACTGTGGATTATTCTTCCTATAATATAAAGCAGTCTTTTATTTGTATACTTAGTAAAAAAATTAACTAGATAACATATTCTAAATAAAATTAATTTCATTTTATTGCACTTTAAATTGGTAATTACTTGAATATAAAAACTTAATAAATTTGTATAAATAAGTTTGTATATTGAATTATTATGCTGTAGTCCTTTATTAATTTTTCTTTTAATATTTCTTGTGCTTGCAAATACAAATAGTGGCAAATATTTATGCCATATTTTTGTTTTCCTATGTGTTTTGCTTAACCCAAACCTTTAATTCTATGGTTGCGAGCAAGCGACAAGAAGAGAAAATACCCAAAATTTTTATTGATAACTTAAAAAAGAATTCTTTTCTTCCATCTCTCTTTAGATATGCTTGTTCATGTAGGTTAATTCCATAGACTTTACGTGGTAAAGGCTATTTGTATTTTATCAAGTTACTTTCTATGTTAAGATTATTAAGGATTTTAGCAAGGAACGAGGCATCTTGAGAGATGAGGGGTTTGGTAGATATAAAATTTTCACATAAGATCTAGTTTTATCCACTGTTAAAAAATCTAGGGCCTAGGAGAGAATTCAGGATGCTGAGAAACATATTTTTATAAGCATGGGTCACCAGTTATATCTCTTGCACTGTTTGATTTCTAGATACTTCTTAATGTAGCTTCCCTGATGTGACTTGAAATCAGGTTTAGGAGATGAATTTAGTGAATCATGATCCATAGTCAAGAAATAAAAAGGGAAATGAATAGATACAGCAGTGTAATATAAAAATATCAGAGTTCAGTGGATATGTGTAGCGTGAAATTACTATTAATGAGGTTCTCTTGAGCATCTGTGTGACAAGTAGGAATATTCTCATCCTTTGCTTAATTCTTGAAACACTTAACATTCTCCAAAGTTTAATTCTATAATCTTATCATTAGAATAGAAAATTCCTGAAGCAAGTGTATACATGATTCTCTTATTTCCAGCAACTAGAAAAAATTCTAATTCTAAATAGAAATAAACAGTACCTATATGAAACACCAATGTTAAATTAATAAAACATTCCACTGTACCACAATTTTAGTGTTAATATAATGTACCTGTTATCTATATACTTTAAAAATTGATAGATTAAAATTGTCATTTATGTACTTAGTATGGTTTTATAAAATCATAAATAAGTGTTTTAAGGAAAATAGTAAGATTTTATCTTTTATAGATAATAATTTGTTTCTTTTCTATAGATAATAATTTGTTTCTTGTTTATAAATTATTTCTTTATAAACAAATAATTTATTTGTTTCTGAGAACCACTCAGAGGTTCTCAGGGCTTACTCCTAGATCTGTTCTCAAGGATCATTCCTAAAGAGTTCAGGGGACCATATGGGGTGTCACAGATCAGCAGTGGTCAACTGCATGCAAGTTCCCTACGCACTGTACTATATTTTATTTCTATTTTAATTCTATCTACATATTGGTCCCTAAAAGTAATTTTTGTTGTTATTTTGAGGCCATGGGCAATGCTTAAGACATATTCCTTGTTCTATGGTCAGGGATCATTGCTGGTGGGCTTGGCGAACCAGAGGCATACCAGGGATGAAACCCAGTCTGCTGCATGCAAGGCAAACATGCTACCCACTGTACTATTGCT
The DNA here is from genome assembly GCF_027595985.1 of Sorex araneus. Lineage (NCBI taxonomy): Eukaryota > Metazoa > Chordata > Mammalia > Eulipotyphla > Soricidae > Sorex > Sorex araneus. The sequence goes on along the minus strand of NC_073304.1, from coordinate 18,961,290 downwards.
ATGGTCCCTAAAGTACATTTTCTAGATTTATAACTACTGTCTAACTTGTTGCAGTTCATCTGTAATTATATTTATTGAAATTATAACTGAAAAGAAATTTTCATTCTTAGAATATATTTTATACTCGAAGAAGGAATTACACTTCCCACTTTTGTTCTAATCATTTTACTGTTTTCTTTCATTCTTTTCCTTTTATAGAATATATTTTTTCCTGACTCCCATCTCAAAGTGTTTTTAAAATTTGAGAGCAGATGGCCTTGCCAAAACAGCAATAACCTATAAAAAATAGTGTATACATGACCATATGAACAGATTTTGATGGCATAATCAAATTAAATTTATATAAATGAACTAACACATGTATAATTATATGTCCAATTATTTCTACATGGAAATTGCAAAGACATGAAAGCAGTACACATATAGTGAAATATTGCATGTATATAGCTTAACCAGGATTTTGAGTATATTTTCTTCTGCAACTTCCCCAGTTTCTGTAGTTTCTCTGAGTGAAGAACTTCTTTAATAATTTGGGTAGAAGCATGAGTATATTCATATACACATGGAAATGTTTAAATACCCTGTAGAGCAGTAACAGGACAAGATTGATCCCACTAAGAAAACTAAATTTTGTTTCAGGTTCATGTCATCGAGGCTTTCTGTATGTCAAAAGAAGCCTGACATAAAGTCATGGACACCTCTCTATCCCTAAAGTAATTTTAATTTTCACTAAAGTAAGTTTAATTCTATCTTGTCTGTAATCAATAGAAGACAACTTCACCACAAGTATAAGAACTCCTAAATGTAAATTATCTTAATGAGTGCATCTCAGAGCATTCAATACTTGCTATTTCTCATTCTTAGAATAGCACTGTAGCACTGTCCCACTGCAGTCCCATTGTTCATCAATTTGCTCCAGCGGGCACCAGTAGCATCTCCATTGTGAGACTTGTTGTTACTGTTTTTGGCATATTGAATACGCCATGGGGAGCTTTCCAGGCTCTGCAGTGCAGGTGGAATACTCTCAGTAGCTTGCCCCACTCTCCGAGAGGGACAGAGGAATCGAACCTGGGTCAGCTGCATGCAAGGAAAACACCCTGCCTGCTGTGCTATAGCTCCAAGAAAAGTAAAATGTAAATGAATGTACATTTGTTTAAATTCATATGAAACCTAAACACAACCCCAGATCTTTTATCCAATATCAACTTAAAATGAAGAAATTCCACAAAATAAGATGCTGTAAAACGTTTTTTAATTGCCCTAGAAATGTCCCCTTTTACCCTGTAGATCCTGATCACAAATTAAAAAGTTTACATATTATATGAAGCTAAATATTCATGTTATCTCTAGAATGTTGTTTGGTAGCAAATTGAAGTTCTTCATGAATCTTATGAATGGAATCATGATTCTAGGACTATGAAGTTATGATATAAGATATGTAAATTGGTGGTTATCTTTACATTAGCTGATTAGTGTGGTAGTGAGGTCTATGCTGTTTACTCATACAGGGTATTTTAAGTTATTTTAATTTAATACTTCCTACATTATCTAGCATAAATAATATAGCAAATATTAAATTAGAATAATGTGGATTTTTGCATAGATAAATTGAACCCAATATAAAATAGGAATATGATTTTACATTTATAGGAAAATATAAAATAAAAACTTTATATTTTGAAACTCTTGCCAATTACATTAACCCAGGCCTTGAAAGTATTTATAAAATTCAACTTAACCCAGTTTATATCTTCTATATATTTTTAATTGATATGTAGAAAATAACTTAAGGATGATAACATTGACATATTTGTTTTTGCTTTAAAACATTCTTAGTGATGTTTTTGACTTAGTCCTGGCTCTGTGCTGAGGAGTCACTCTTGACAAAATTTTTCTTTTGTTGAGGAGAGGATTTGGGCCACACCTGCAAGTGCTCAGGGCTTATTCCTGGCTGTGCTCTCAGGGATCACTCCTGGTAGTGCCCAGGAGGTCATATGGGATGGCAGGATAGAACCCGGGAAGACCACAGAGAGGGCAAGTGCCCTCCCAGCTGAACTCTCTCTAGTTCTGAGCTCTTGAGAGTTTGAGGGCCCATATCTGGTGCTGTGGACTCAATCCAAATGCGCCTTGTGCAAGGAAAAGCACCTTAGCCATGGTACAATCTGATCTCCAGACCAATGTAATGATATTGATTGGCTTTTGGCATTCCCAAATCTCACTCTCCTAAACATGAATAGTTATGATAAATTCAAAGACATCTTTATGGCCATTAGCCTAAATTTTTCGTCTCTAATTCCCAATGCTGCCACTGCTCCTATTACAGCTTCTACCACTTAAAACTTCTATCAAGTATAAAGTACTGAGAATAAACCGAGTGTCATTTTTTTATTATTAATCTGCATAGTATATTTAATATGATGATTTACAAGATGCAAGCTAATCTTTAGAGATATATCAGAGCAAATAAGAAGTTACATATATAAGAGCAAATAAAATATGAGATTTGAACTCAGATATATCAGTCCTCAGTTTGGTTTCTGATTCATAGTAAAAATACTAATATTACTCCTATCCAGTACCCCCCAATCTCCATAGACTTTGAAATAGCACTTTGGTATTTCTAAGAATTTTTTTTAATTTTAGTAAGCTCAAATCATTGGGCAGTATTTGAAAGTTGCTATAGAGCTTAGTTATTTTTCCTGCAAAAATATTACAAAGTAGGTAGCTACTATAATTTATGTAGCATTAAATCCACTGGGATAAAGTGACCCTTGTGAAATTGCTTGCCATGTTAGACTTGTCATAAATATTCTGTAAGAATATTTATAGAGTAGGGCAAGTGTGCACGGAGCTTAGCAAAGCATAAAATAGCACAGACAAGGTGCTTGCCCCTAAGAGCTTGTGATCTAATTTAGATGTAGACAGAATACTAGATACTTATAAAATACAGAGTTGGTTGATTGACTCATAACCTCACTCATGGTACCATAAATCAATGGTTGCACTTTAAACATCTAATGAGTAGCTGTGTAGAGCAGCAAGAACATGTTATGGCCATTGTGTTAGCTGCAGGTGGTTTTATTTTTAAATAGAATGGGGGTATGAACAAGAAAGCAAGAAAACAAATGCATGATATATCTGCATTACTTGCTACACAATACAACATCTTTTGAAGGACAGTCAATGAAAGTTATATTCTAAGGACTGAATATCTTTCTTTTCTTTTTCTTTTTCTTACTTTTTTTTTTCTTTTTGGGTCACACCTGGCAATGCACAGGGGTTATTCCTTATCTTTCCTTTTTTTTAAATAAAATAATGCAAGTCTGTTTCTTTTCCCAAGAAGGACATTTGAAAATAACTTTAAATTTAGTTTTTATTAGTTATTTAATTGTTCATTTATGCTGCAATGAGAACAGAAATTGTTTTGAGAAGATGGTGCTTTGGAATAAAGTATTGTACTTGAGGTCACGGTTCACTCTGAGACAATGCTACTCTGATATCAAAGATACACATAAACTTAAATTTAAACCTATAAAAGCCCATCCAATTTATTTTCTGAGATTGGAAGAAATAATTGACAAGTGTGGTTTGCTACTTTTTCTTTCTAAACTACCTCCTGTTAAACCAATATATTTTTTCTCTTTTCTTCTTCTTGTACAATGCTTATGTCAAATTTTTCTCCCTTGGGAAGTGGACATGAAGTAGACAATAATTTTGAGTTTTTAAGTTTAAATGAGTGAAAGTGTCAAAAAGTCTGACTGTGGCCAGATATTGAATTTATACCAGCTAGTCCATCCTTATCAGTAATAAAAATATCATTTTTCTCTCCATGTATTAGAGTTTGTATTTTGCTCTCAGTGGTTTCAAAATGTGGATGAAAAGAGAAAAGGATGGGCTTAAACTCCTATATACCTAACAAATATTTATTAAATAAATCAGTCAGGACAATTAATCAAAAGCAGAACAGATTAGATTAAATTAAAATCTAATGATGTTTTAAATTACCATTCACATAACTATATATATATATATATATTCTCTAAATCAAAGATCAATTTAAATCAAAATCTAAATCAAATATAAATCTAATCAATTCATTATTTATACACATAATATATGCCAAATACATTTATTTTTGCATAAATATAGTTTTAGTCCTAAATTGTACATCTGATAGGAAACATAAAAGTTGGAGAGCTTTTTAAAAATTTAATTTGTATATTAAACTCTGACTGTTCTGGGGCTGGAGCAATAGCACAGTGGGTAGGGCGTTTGCCTTGCACGCAGTCGACCCGGGTTCAATCCCCGGCATCCCATATGGTCCCCCAAGCACTGCCCAGAGTAATTCCTGAGTGTAAAGCCAGGAGTAACCCCTGAGCATCGCTGGGTGTGGCCCAAAAAGCAAAAAAAAAAAAAAAAAACTCTGACTGTTCTGTGAACTGAGACCTTTATTGGGCTTTCTGTTATAGAAGAGAGTGGCAGACACTCTCCCTAACCAACATTAACATAAAATTTCATAAAGTATTTACAGGGCCTGAGAGATACAGAGGTTAAGGTGCTTATTTTCTATGAGACTGACCCTGATTCAATCCCTAGCGCAACATAAGGTTCCTTGACCACCCCCAGAGTCAACCCCTGGGCATTGCCAGATGTGAGCAAAAATATTTTTTTTCAATGTCCTGAAATTGCCTTCAAGGTAATTGGTGCAAATGGAAAAATAGCAATTATTTATTTAAAATAGATATGAAATTTAAGGCCCTTTCTATTTAATATAAAAAAGGGGTTGAAAATTTAGAAAATTTAAGCAATCTTTATCCTACCCTCAGCTTTGCTTTATTAACTATTCTGAGAATTCCAATTCAGTAGCTATTATAATAATAATTTAGGAATTTCTCACTTCGGCTTTAAGCCTCAGGCTGCATTATCTCAGGACTAAACTTGTCTTCAGTTTGATGATGCAGAAGTCACTATTCAACATAGCACTGTAGCACTGTTCTCCAGTTGTTCATCGATTTGCTTGAGCGGGCACCAATAACGTCTCCATTGTGAAACTTGTTATTGTTTTTGGCCTATTGAATATGCCAAGGATAGCTTGTCAGGCTCTGCCACACGGGCAGGATACTCTAGATAGCTTGCTGGGCTCTCCAAGAGAGACAGAGGAATTGAACACTGGTCGGCTGAGTTCAAGGGAAACACCCTACCTGCTGTGCTATTGCTCCAGTCCACTATTTGACATAATACATAAACATTTGAGTTTTCAGCAACAGAGATTATTTTTGGTGGGACCCACATATTGTATCTTTGACAAAAAGAATTTAAAGCCTCACATCAAATATGTTCAAAGGAATCCATGTATAAAAACTTACATGAAGTTATGATACTGTCTCATTAAAAAGGTGCTATCAATAGAGACTCCACATTAAAAAGCAAACAAATTCTTCAACTAGAGAACGCATGAATGAGTGAGAAATGAAGTAAATGAAAACTCACGAGAGAGACATAATAGTTTATTTTGCTAACCTGAGGTAGAATAAAGTTGAAGATAGGTCAATTGGAGGTAAGCAATCAGAAGCACAGCACTAACAGTACAATGGAAAAGCGTGAAGACAGAATCACTGTAGCTGGCACCAGTAACGTCTCTATTGTGAGATTTGTTGTTACTGTTCTTGGCATATAGAATATGCCATGGGTAGGTTGCCAGGCTTTGCTGTGGTGCCAGATACTCTTGATAGCTTGCTGAGCTCTCAGAGAGGGGTGGAGGAATCAAACCAGGGTCAGCCTCGTGCAAGGCAAACGCCCTACCCACTGTGCTATCGCTCCAGCTCAAGACAAAATCAAATAAATAAATATTAGGCACCATCAAGTATGCCACGATGATATGCATAGTGAAAATGACACAGGATAAAAAAAGGACAGAATTATTCAAAATAATGCTGGCACATTCCCTATTTAAGATGAAAAATATTATTGTATATATTAATATAGGAAGATAATGAGATTCACAAAAGCCTCAACATTCTAAACAGGATATCCACAGAGCTATCCAAATAAGTTTTTCATAGTTAAGACTGAAAAAGAAGAAAAATGTTTGAAAGCATAAAAGGAAAGATAATTCATCTGTATGAAAGAATTTCAATAAGATTCGTCACCAGCTTCTCATCAGAAATTGTGAAGGTCAGAGAGCTAAAAGTGATAAAATATTTAAAGGATTCTATGTATGAAAACAAAAAAAAAGCAAAAATAATGTTAGTGGAAAATTTTGTTGCAGCAAAGTTTTATTTTAAAAGTAAAGAGAAGATATCACTAACCCCTACCACCACCCCCCTTACTCACCTCCCTCCCAAAAAAAAGTCCTGTCACTGCCATACAAAAAATTTTTAACAGAACCTTTTCAGGTAAAATGCAAGTGACATAGATAATATTTTAGAGATTAGGACTAAAATATATACATTTTGGCAAAATAAAATTTATTCTGTAATATCACTTTCAATAATGGGCCATGGGTGGAGTATGAGGGGTTCCTAACATTTTTATGAAGCCTTGGTATCTTTCTTCTTATCTTTTATGTGGGAGTGACTCTTTGCTCTTTGCTGAGGTACTACTACTGATGTAACACATGGGACCATATGGGTGGTAGGGATCAAATTCTGTCTGCTGTATGCAAGATACATATCCTATGTACTTTACTATCACTCTGCTAAAATTGATAAACTTTTAAGTATACTTACCCAGAAAAAAAACAGTTTCAGCTTACCAAAATTGAGAATGCATCAAAGAACATCAATATTAATAATCTTGGATAAAATACATGGAAATAATATAAAACTCCATACCAAATTAAATAATTTAGATTAAATGAACAAATGTATAAAGGAGACAAACATAAAATGCTTGTGAGTTCATAGACCTAGAGTAGACTTAACACAGTGGAAGGGAGTGAAATAGTGTTAGGTGCCAACTTCAGGCATTTCCCAAGTATAATATAAAACCAGCCTTCCATGCAGGGAAAGCATGGCAAAAAGAAGGAAAAAGGTAGTCTATTACAGATCAGTAGGTAAGAATTGTAATGAACCGGGAACCGTAATTGCTTGTCTTGGCAAGCCCATGTAAATAGATGTTTGCTATTTTTTAAAATAATTTCACCAAATAGCCAAAGCTTTATAGAGCCTTAAATACATTTGATATATAGAATCTAGAGAGTCTCACATGTTCCACAGTTGATTTTCCTGGAGAAGACTCAGAATAAGAGAGCAAAAGGAATATACAATCAAAGGGGAGAGTATGTGAAGCCTACATTTGTCTCAACAGTCAGTGGGCCATCATATTTACAGGGTTTTCTCCCCTCAATAATTAGTGATTTAAAAATCCCCACAAGGAAATTCTCAAGCTCAGATACAGATGTTTTCACTTATGATTTATACCAAATGTTAAAAAAATTGCACAACTTCTTTAAAAAACTTTCCTTATCATTACTTGCCTCCTTCTTCCAAATTTTTTATTTTAAAAATGCACAAAGAACCATTTTCCAACTCATTCACTGAGATAAGGGAAGTCAACATTACTTTGTCTCAAAAGTGAGAAATGACTTTCAGAAGAAAAAAAAGTTACAGATAATAATATTCTTCTATAAACTTGATAAAAATTAAAAAACATAACTAAACTTATTGGGGTAGGTCAGAAAGCTTTCCCCCAAATCATAAAGAAAACCACTCCCATCATTGCTATTCCAAATTGTACTGAAGTATTCCAACGTATTAAAGAGGCAAACAAAAGTGATAAAAGAAAGCCAGACTTAAAAAAGAATTAAAATGATCCCAATTTAAAAGTATATTCTATTTGCATATTAAAATCCTGAGAAATGTACAAAAACGCCTATTTGAATTAATAACCAATTTCAGCAAGGTTACAGTAGACAAAATTAATATAGAAAGTCAACTGTATTTTCCATACTAGTGATCAGCAATTCATAAATGGAATTTGACAAAGAACTTTTATTTATAGCAATAACCAGATATAATAAAATAGGAATAAAAAGTACATGACATATATTTAAAACAGAACCATTGTAAGAAATTTAAAATGACATAACTAAAAATACAACCCATACTTATAGATTGAAATGCTAAATATTGTTATGAGGGCAATATTTATCAAACTTTAACAAATTAAGGTGAACACAGCGGTGGGGGAAAAAGATGATTGTTATTAAACTTTGCCAAGATGACCCTAACTTCCTTACTAATAAGTGAGAGAACAGAAAAGACAAAGTAATTTTGATCAGAGAACAAATATGATAGATTCAGACTATTATTTCACACAATGCAGTTCTATAATAAATACAGCATGATATTAACATGACTTCATATAATAGCATTGGAATACAATTAAGAACTCTGACATGGCTATTGGCAATTATGGTCCAGTTCATTTCAAGTTATAGTTCAATGAAAAAGGAGCAAACTTCACAGATGATAACACAACTAAATTTCCATAAATAGAAAGCAGTTGAGATAGGTCCTTTCTTTCATCATTTATTTATTTTAAACCAAAGCATCTTTTATTTTATTTTACCATTTTATCAAGGTACCATGGATTACAATCTTATTAATTTTTTTAATGCACTTGTCATTCCAACACTGCACCCATATCTGGAATGCCCACTTCCCTATGCCAGTGTCCCTGGATCCTCTTCCAAGTAAGCTCAGTTTTGTAACCAAACTCCCAAGTTTCATTTATTATTCCTTTACTATGGTTCTTTATATTTTATATATAAAAGAGATTTTATTTATATTGTTGAGGTGGTGATACCCACATCACATAGAGGAATAAAATGAAATTCCTGAAAATACACAAAATTGTAAAGGGGTTGTTAAAAATTTCAAAATTTAAAAATCTTTATTTATTTTTAAAGATGCAGGGGTGAGAGGGTGGAGGGATAGCAGAGAATAGAGGGCACACACAGTGTCAAGGGTTGGGCACAGGGCCTTGCACATAAAACGCATGTTCGCAAAGAGCCAAAGGTAACACAAAGGGAGAAGTGATCCAAACAATTGAGGTGTTGGGAAGGGGAAGGTTACAAAAGCCAGGGTTTGGGGATTGGGGAGGCAGAGAGGTGGGTACACAGGTGATCGGTGTAATGTTGAAATTATGTGGATGAGAAGACATTAATAGTATTGTAAATCACAGAACCTATTAATTTATAATTGTAAATCCTACTTTTATAACATCTCTTATTCTCTAGCTCTCCCTCTCGGAGAACTCGGCAAGCTACCGAGACTATCCTGTCCGCATGGCAGAGCCTGGTAAGCTCCCTGTAGTGTATTTGATATGCCAAAAACAGTAACAATGATGGGTCTCATTTCCCTGACCCTGAAAGAGCCTCTAATGCGGCACCATTAAGAAGGATGACTAAAGAAAGTGAAATTTATTAGTTACACAGGCGGGGGGGTGTGGGGGTGCGGGGTGGAGCTATACTGGGATTCTTGGTGGTGGAATATGTGCAGTGGTGAAGGGATGGGTATTCGAAGATTGTATAACTGAGATTTAAACCTGAAAACTTTGTAACTTTCCACATGGTGACTCAATAAAAAAATTAGAAAAAAATAAAAATAAAACAAGAAAAAAAAAGAAGGATGACTAAAGAGAAGCTGCTAAAATCTCAGGGCTAGAACAATTGGAGACGTTACTGATGCCCACTCGAGCAAATCTATGAACAACAGGGATGTACAGTGATACAGTAAGTCTTTGTTTTTTATACTTATATAAATTAAAATAATAGTACAACTCTTTACTGATATTTTAAAATTTACATGAAACAGAAAAATCATATGTAAATGTAATTTATGATTTTATAAGAAGAGAAAAGAGTAAAATTATTGAAAGGAAAATCTGAATCAACCTAAGAAGTATAAAAGCATGCTTTATTCTAAACAGATATTGACATACTACAGAATATAGATAGTCCTTAAGTATCTGCATTAATAAGTAAAACAATTATAATAAAAATAGAGAAATTTTCAAAATTCACCAGAGAAGATGAGAGCATTCAACATAAATGAAACATTAATAATTGCCTAAAAATCATAAAAGCCCTTAGCAAAGCTAGAAATAAGCAGAATTTACTTAATAGAGTAGGTCGCAACCATTAACACCAGGAATGAGTGACATACTCAATGTCTGAGAAAATTGTGCTGAGAAAATTGTCTTGTCTTTTAAAGAAGCTCCTTTAATACTTCTTGCAAATATGGTTTGAAGGCTATGAATTTCTTAATCTATTACCCGTTCATGAAGAGTTTTATTGTTCCTTCAAATTTGAATGATAATCTAGCTGGATAGAATATTCTTGGTGAGGGATGTGTACACATCATTAGCTATTTATTTTTCTTAATTAAATAATGACATCTTCTCTTTTTGGCTTGTAGAATCTCATTTTATCTGCTCTTAATCTTATGGGATTTTAAGATTTATAAGGTTTTTTTTTAAATCTTGCTGCTTTCAATATTCTATCTTTGACTTTTGTCATTCTGATTACAGTATGTCTTGGATTTTTTTTTATTTGGTTCTATTTTTTGCTGGAAACTTTCAGGCCTCCTGAATCTCAGTGCCTGCATTTTTCAACTAGGAGAAAATGTTCTTTATTTTTCTGTGATTTGACTAGTGGTACTTCATCATCAGATTTGTCTTCCTGTTCAAGAACTCTGATGACTCTTATATTGTTCCTCTTGAGCACATCCCAGAGTTCTCTGGTGAGCTGTTCATTTCTTTTCAGACTCTTTTCCATCTTCTGTTGGTTTTCAGAGGCTTACTGCATCTTATCTTAGAGCTTAATCTTTTCCTCTAGCTATTATCATTCTGGTGATCAGAACTTTTATTGATTTTTTATATCACTTTCAATACCCTTAATTTCTGTCACATATGTATTTTTAAAATTTTACTTTTTATGTTTGTGATTATGGGTCCATATCCAGCAATACTCGGGCTACACTGTCTACAGTACTTAGGGATCACTTCAAGTGGTGCTTAGGGAATCACTCAGTATCTTGAACCTGGGACTCCTGCATACAAAACATGTACTCCAGCCCTTTGAAACATCTCCCTGTCCCTAATTTTTAATTCAAAAGTAAGATAAAATGTACATAGACTTAAATAGAAGACATCTCACAATGGAGACATTACTGCTATCCGCTCAACCAAATTGCTGAACAACAGGATGACAGTGCTACAGTGCAGTGCATAAGACCAACACTACTATAATATTACTAACTACAATAGATGCTAGCTGTAGTGATGAAAATAGGATGGTACTGGAATAAAAGCAGGCACTCTGATCAATGGAGTAGAATTAAGAGTCCAAAGATGAAGCATCACATATGTGGACAATTGCATCATAAAAAGGATTAGAGAATATGAAATGAGGGGAGGAAACCTCTTAACACATTGACATTGCACTGAAATTTGTATTAATTAAGCCACATCTAAGTGTAAGGCACAGATTGTAAACAAAGGCCTCAAGTGTAATAAATAGTGCTGAGAAAACTGGTTAGCTAGTTGTAAGAGATTTAAAATGAACCATATCTCACATTATGAACAAAGGTTAACTCAAAGATTAAAGACTTAGCTGTTAGATCTGAATCCATAAGACACTCTGAAGAAAGCAAATCAAAATCCCCATAATATTGGCTTTGCATTTACTTCAGTAATTCAGCTGCATTGGCAGGTGTAAGAAAAACTTTAATAAAATGGGATTAGGTAAAAAAAATCTTCTGCAATGTGCAAGAATCTATCACTAAAAAAATATCCTGCTTAATAAGAAAATATTAGTAGATCCTTAACAGAGTGACTATGCCTAAGATAAATAAAGCATTTATAAAACCCAACACATAGAAATAAAAAGTCCACTCCAGAAATGGGGAGAAGAGTTGAAAAGTTACTTCTCCCAAGAAGAAAAGCTGATGGCCAAGAAGTGTATGAAAAGCATGTTTATCACAGATTATGGGATAATGAAAATCAAAATGACAAAGAGATGATAATACTGACACTAATGAGAATGGCCTATATGATAAAGATCAAGAAAATAAACACTGGTGGGGATGAGGAGAAAAATGAGCCAAAATCTGTTATTGGTAGGAATATAAATTGTTTCAGCTTCTACAAAAAAACTGTGTGGCAAAGTCTCAAAAAAAAAAAACAAAACAAAACCATATGACCCAGCAATTTCCCATCTAGTGTTTTCCTTCTAAACCACAGAAACCCCAGTTGAAAAAGATATATTATTTATATGCTCACCTACGTTCATTGCGGTGCTGAAATCTGGAAATCGAAGTGAATACAGAAATTACAGGATATATATTCCATATTTATGTATACAGATATGTGTATAGATAGTCTCTTGCCCGCGCCCCTGGCTGACTTCTCCGGGGCCACTCGGAGGGGATGGGCTCCAGCTTCCCTCCCTGCCCGAGCAGAGCTCCCTGTAGCCGAAGACCTCCGGAACCTAGCCACAGCCATGCTCAAGGCTCCTCTCCACATGTTCGGAGTTCGGACAAGCCTCACACATGAAGGTACCAGCAGAGGAACCCAGGTGTGTGTAATCTCATCAACGGCCAACATGCAGAGACTTAAAAGCAAGCTCCCAGATATCTTATAACCTATTTCTCCCTCTGGGAGAAACTGGCAAGCTACTGAGAGTTTCCTGCCCACATGAGAGGGCTTAGCAAGCTTTCCATGGTGTATTCATATGCCAAAGCCAGGAACAAGCTGGTCTCATTCCCCTGACCCCAAAAGAACCTCCAATGTGGTGTCATTGGGAAGGCTGAGTAGAGAGAGGCTTCTAAAATCTCAGGGATAGGACGAATGGAGAGGTTACTGAGACTGCTCGAGAAATTCGATGATCAATGGGATGATGATGATGATGATGATGATGATATATTCATCATACATAGTACTCATAAATATATTCATACATAGATGAATATATGTATAGCACTGTAGCACTGTTGTTCCACTGTTCATCAATTTGTTCCAGCAGGCACCAGTAATGTCTTCATTGTGGGACTTGTCACTGTTTTTGGTATATCAAATATGCCATGGGTAGCTTGCCAGGCTCTGCCATGCAGGCGGGATACTCTCCTTAGCTTGCTGGGCTCTCTGAGAGGGTCTCCGAGAGGGATATATATATATATATATATATATATATATATATATATATATATTATGTTTATTACTACAATTTAGCTATAAGATAGCACAGCAGTAGGGCGTTCGCCTTTCATGCAGCTGGCTCATGTTACATTCCTCCGCCCCTCTCGGAGAACCCGGCAAGCTACCGAGAGTATTGCGCCCACACGGCAGAGCCTGGCAAGCTACCTGTGGCGAATTGGATATGCCAAAAACAGTAACAATAAGTCTCACAATGAGAGATGTTACTGGTGCCTGCTCGAACAAATGGATGAGCAATGGGATGACAGTGACAGTGACAACTATAAGATAAGATAAGATGATGGGGCAAGATAGGTAGGACAGCCCATAATGTACTTGCCTTCCATGCATACAAACAAAGTTTGATCCCAAACACCCATAAAGTCATCTGATCATTTGGGAGTGATTTCTGGGCACAGAGCCAGAATTAAGCCCTGAGCACAGCTAGAGGCGACCAAAATAACCCCAAAAAATAAAGAATGAAATCTTCCCTTTTGCTACAATATAATTATAGAACATCGTGTGAAGGGAAATAAGAAGAAAGGCAAAAATTAAATGATCTCACTAGGGGCTGGAGCGATAGCACAGCGGGTAGGGCGTTTGCCTTGCACGCGGTCGACCCGGGTTCGATTCCCAGCATCCCATATGGTCCCCTGAGCACCACCAGGAGTGATTCCTGAGTGCAGAGCCAGGAGTAACCCCTGTGCATCGCCAGGTGTGACCCAAAAAGCAAAAAAAAAAAAAAATGATCTCACTAGTGTGGAATATAAAGAAACAAAGCAAAGGAAGAGACAAAGTCCAAGATAAGAAATGATTGGATTGTGAAAAGAACTGAAGTAACAAAGAGGTTTGGGAGGGGTGGAAGAGAAGTACCTTAGAAAGTATGGTGAAGGATTATTAGAACTTTGGTGGCGGTTATGGTAGAGAAATATTGCACCCTTAAAACATACAAACATTGGGGACAATAAAAGGGGAGGGATAGAAAAAACAAACGAAAAAAACATACAAACATTTACATATAAATGCTTGCATTTGTTAAAATAAAATTAATTTTTAAGAAATTGGACAAGAATTTGATGTGCTGTTTTGCCAAGGAAGATGCTCACATAAATATATCAAACATGCTCAACACTTCTTGTCATTAGAGAAATGCAAAACAATGGCATAATGAGATATTGCTTTATAGCTGATGAAGTCTATAATAAAAAAGATAATAGTATGTGTTGATGAGTATGCAAAGAAATGAGAAACTATCAACATTGTTGGTGGCAATAAAAATATTTTATGATGCAGGGAGATATCTCAAATGACAGAGCAAGTAGCAAAATGTGTGAGGCCTGATTTTGATCCCCGATACTCTACTGCAAGTTTGCCAAGCATCACTGAGCTGAGTGACAATGAAATAGTTCTTCTTTCCCACTCCAAGTCTGCTAAGTATGATTGCCTAAAAAAAATTTGGTTACTTTGGAATAAAATTTGTGCTTTTTCAAAATGTTCATGCAGTTTTTATATGACAGAAAATTTTCAGCCCTAATTTCATATTCGAGAAAGTAATATGATGACAAAAAATAATTGACTAGGAATTTTCAAAGCAGCATTATTCATGATAGATTAAAACATGGATAAATTAAATATATCAAAGTACCAAGTTGTAGTATCCACTATGTTGGTTTTTATGTCAGTATGACTAAACTATAGTTCTCTAGTGTTCAGCATTGATTAAAAACTAATACTATTGAAGTGCTGTGAAGGTGGTCAATATTATTAAAGATAATAAAGAGTTGGTTTGAAGAAAGTCTGTGATGTTATTTTATATAATTGGATAAACCTAATTTAGTTTTTTAGAAGGACTTAAAAGTAAAAACCTGATACTTATCTGATGAAATATTCAACTTGTGGAAAGAGCTTAAACTGTGCCTTAAAGTTGTCTTCTTTTTGATCACTTTTGCATATTTGAACTTCTATATATATATATATATATATATGTTTTATTTTGCTGTTTGTCTTGGTTTTTATTTGTTTTTAGACTACACCTAGTGCTATTCAAGGTCTACTCCTATCTCTGTACTCCCATCAACTCTTGATAGAGCTTGGGAACCCTATCAGATCTCGGGAACTGGATGCTGTTGGTTACGTGCAAGGCAAGCATCCTTACCTGCTGTACAATTGCTCCAGCCCCTTTGGCAATTTTATAAGTCAATTCCCTGTAATGAACCTCTATGTATTTTCTACTAGTCCTGGGTATTTTTTTTTCTGGTTGTCCTGTGACTTACATGCCTTCTCATAAAGTAAATACAATGTCCACATTTGTGGCAGTAAAAAGCATAAAGTACTGATTAATGATACTAGCTGGATATACCACAGAAACAGTATGCTTAATTAAATAAAATATTTACAAAACCCACAGCTTATATGATATCTGGTATATGAGGTATCGAAAATAGGAAGCTCTTTGGAAAAATAAAATAGTTGCTCTTAGGTGGATAAATATTCTATGTTTTGTATTTTTTGTAATGTGTAAAGAAGAAACTGTTTCAGTTTGGTAAAGATGTTCCAAAATCCTATTGTGTTCATAGTTGCAAAATTCTTAAAATACACATTTTTATATTACACCTGAGATAAGTGAGTTTTATATTTGAATTGTACATTAAATAAATATTTTTAATATATAGTCCATTAATAATAGAGTAGTCTGGAGAGGGTCCCACTGGACAAGTGTACATCAATTTGAGTTTAAAATAAATCATGAAGGCTAAAATATTTGATAAGACAAAATAGAATGCCAAGGGCTGGTAAGATAGTACAGACATAGTGGTTCGAAAACAAAAACAAAAATAAAAATACTGAAAATAAATAAATATAAACATGCCAATGAATGTATTTAAAACTTATGATAAAAATTAACCATCATTGACAGTCAAAATAGTGATACAAATGGAAAATCACTATATGGTAATAAGAGAGGGTGGGCATTTTAAGTAAGAATTGTCAAAGAATACAAGACTTGTCAGTGGCATCAAAAGAAATAATATTGCAATATAAGACCACTTCCCACAAAATTTCACTTTTCTCAGAGGAAAACCTTTTTGTATGTATTAGATTCTTCTTGACATAAATGTGACTCAAAATTTTCATTTATTATATATATTTTTCTTGCAGACATCATATTCACATCACCCATTTAAAACATCTTTACAGCAATCATGTTTCTATAACCCATATATATATCACCATGGGTCATATATATATATATATATCACTTATATTACTTGTCATCCCCTTTGCTCGAGTGGGCGCCAGTAACACACACACAGACACACACACATATATATATATTATATATTATATATACATATATATCAAAGAGGTAGACCTTAGTCCATCTAAGGTCAATCCCTTTTGATATATTGTATTGGGCAAAACACATCATAACATCTGGTGTGCTTTTGCTTAAATGCCTGGTGTAAGTGTGTTCAAGAAGATACAAAGGGGCTGGAATGATAGCACAGCAGGTAGTGCATTTGCCTTGCACCCAGTTTGATTCCCATCTTCCCATATGGTTCCCGATAACCACCAGGAGTAACCCCTGTGTGACACCCCCCAAAAAAAAGAAGAAACAAAAATCAAATTGTAATTGGGGGTCATCTAGACACTGAATCTACAAAGAACCTAAGTGTGTGGGCAAGATTAAGGAATAATTCCTGACCGAAGATAGAAAAATGAATCCAAATAGAAAAGGATGGAAGGCCCTTACCAATGGAATATTTGGCCAAATTTAAAGCTGTCACTGAATGCCTTTTCAAATATAGAAACCATGTTGAATTTCTAATTTGAAAGTTAAATAGAACCTCAGTGCTAAATTTCTGTTGGAATCTGTAATCTTTTGTGTGATAAAGGCAAATAAAGTAAACAAATAACAAAAGAGGGATTGACTTGGAAACAATCAAGGATGTTTTTGTAATTCTATTACAAAGACTTGTAAGGTAAATACTAAATATTTTACCTTTTACATTTGATTGAGTTTAAATATTTTACCTTTTCTTTAAAAACACCATCTGCTATAAATGCTTTTTTTCAGGATTTTGTTATTTGGTTGTTGACCTAACTAAAAAAATAGTGTATAAAGGAACAAGCAGTTAAAAGGCACTTCTTCTTCTCTTTCTTCTCCTTCTTCTCCTTCTTCTCCTTCTCCTCCTTCTCCTCCTTCTCCTCCTTCTTCTCATCTCCTTCTCCTTCTCCTTCTCCCTCTCCCTCTCCTTCTCCTTCTTCTCCTTCTCCTTCTCCTTCTCCTTCTCCTCCTCCTCCTCCTCCTCCTCCTCCTCCTCCTCCTCCTCCTCCTCCTCCTCCTCCTCCTCCTCCTCCTCCTCCTCCTCCTCCTCCTTCTCCTTCTCCTTCTCCTTCTCCTTCTCCTTCTCCTTCTTCTTCTTCTTCTTCTTCTTCTTCTTCTTCTTCTTCTTCTTCTTCTTCTTCTTCTTCTTCTTCTTCTTCTTCTTCTTCTTCTTCTTCTTCTTCTTCTTCTTCTTCTTCCTCTTCTTTTCTTCTTCTTCTCCTTCTCCTCCTCCTGCTCCTCCTGCTTCTCTCTTTTTTTTGCTTCAAAACATTATTTAAACAATTTATCTGAGTTGGGGAAGTAAGGATTGATATCAAAAGCTTTCTATTTCCAGCCTCATTCTAGTAAGAAATCCAGAACTTCTCAAATAATGCTTAATGTGAAGAACAAGGGCTGGAGCGATAGCGCAGCGGGTAGGGCATTCATCTTACATGAGGCAGACCTGGGCTGAATTCTTCCATCCCTCTTGGAGAGTCTGGCAAGCTACTGAGAGTCCCTGGCAAGCACCCCTGGCATATTCAACATGTCAAAAGCAGTAATGATAAGTCTCATAATGGAGATGTTATTGGTGCCTGCTCGAGCAAAATGATTAAAAATGGGAGGACGGTGCTATGACAGTGCAGTGCTATAGTGACAAACAAAGGTACTTACATGGAATTCATTGTTTTAAACATTCTGTGAAGAAAATTGTCACAGTATAAAGAATAAGCAGTTTTTAAAGATATCCGGAATCCTGGTTTGGATTCCTAGTGGCATTACTTTATATAATCAGTTAAAAAATATATCATATGACTTTTTTATGCAGGTAATTTTTGAGTTTAATATTTGTTGAGAATTTTTATTCTTGGTCCTAGCAAGTATTGCTGTTGATTTTGATTTTCATTTTTTAAATAAATTCTTTTATCATATATAATGAGAGTTATGGGTGAATCCAATATTTTTTAAGAAGCATCGAATGTTTAGCTTGTAACATCAACCCATTGTTCCAGTTGGCACATATCTTGCATTTAATTTTATATTGTTTCTGAGCACAGAATTAGCTTCATATTTTGGGCTTGAAAAACCTTCAACATAAAAAATCAATATGATATGAAAAGGCTAATATGTTGTAAACTATATTGTTATGACCTGGCCAGTAAAGCTACTCTATGACTTCATTCACTTTTGCTGCAAAAACAAGTCAGATTGACACATTGCCAAAAGCAATGCCATGTTTATTTACAAAACTGTAAACCAAGGAATATTGTAAATTGACTTGCTAGTGCACATTTTATTTGTCAGAGGGATGAAACAGGTCTTTATGTATCATTTATTTATTTTTTATTTCTGTTTTTGCTTTTTCGTCCACACCAGTAATGCTTAGGAATTACACATTGCTCTGAGTTCAGAGGTCACTCCTGGGAGACTCAAGGGACCATATGTGTGCTGGGGATTGAACCCAGTTTTACCATGTGAAACGCAATTGTCCTACCTGCTTATTATTTGGGACCTCCAGTTTATCTTTTTATAAATACAAGCTGGTCTTAGAGTTCAGCTGTACACTCTGGGAAGCAAAATATTTGGTAAGAATATATTTTGAAGATTCAGATAAATTTTCACTCAAATCCCATATTTGCGTTTAACATATCTGATGATGAACAAACTCTTTATTTAAACTTCTGCTTTACTATTTCTTCAAGTGATTGTGTGGGGCAATAAAATAAGAGTGTATTGAGAATTATTAAATATAGTACCTTGTAACTAATGGCCAGTTTTCCACTCTATGTTATTTTGCGGTGTTTTGTTAAATTTTTATTGCTTCCCTCATCTTCTGGTTTAAATTTTTTAGGATTTTACAAAATAATTCTTTGCTTCAAGTTATTAGCTATTTTTGAAAATGTGTTGTTCATTCTTAGCTTCATTGAATCAAGAAAATGAGTTTCTTGAAAAATAAATAAAAGGAAAAGGATATGCCAAGTAGAACCATGAGAATTGTGGCTCATCACTTAAGTCTCATAATGTCCTTTCCTCTATTATGGAGGGTGGAGTCTCAACAGAATCAAAGGCATTCTTTAAGTCAATGAATGTTAGACAGAGTGGCATCTTTTTTTTTTGGGGGGGGTTACAGCTGGCAATGTATAGGGGTTACTCCTGGCTCTGCACTCAGGAATCACCCTTGGCGGTGCTCATGGACTATATGGGATACTGGAATCGAACCTGGGTCAGCCACTTACAAGTCAAACACTTGCCTGCTGTGCTATTGTTCCAGCCCCCAGAGTGGCATCTTGAACTCTTGCAAAATCTCAATGAGCTTGCTCACTGTGTGGATATGGTTGAATAATTAACTTTTCCTTTAAGGTTTGATTAAAATATGAATTTAAACTATTCCATGTATCTTTTTTTGTGCTTTTGAAAGTTTCACTGTATCACTGTATCACTGCCATCCCATTGTTGATCAGTTTCCTCTAGTGGCCACCAGTAGTGTCTCCATTTGTCCCAAACCTGAGATTTTAGCAGCATCTTCTTCCTTGTCTTTCCCAACGATTGGTGGCTCTTTCAGGAGTTTAGCTAAGAAAAATTTGATCTGCTAACTCAGTTTTTTTTTCCTTGTTACATTTTCCTGCTTATTAAATATATTAATTGCCAGTTGTATATTATATATTTTTAACAATAAACCGCTGAAAAGCATTCAATATATCAAGATTCATAATCTTTTTTTTTTTAGGCGTAATCCTGGTGGTGCTCAGGGGACCATATGGGATGCCAAGGATTGAACCAGGGTTGGCTGCATGTAAGGTAAACACCCGACCTGATGTCCTATTGCTCCATCCCCTCATAGTCTATCTTATCTCATCACTTGATGTTTAGAGAAATTTTTAAAGTAAGTGTTGTTCCACCTGATTTACAAAGATGCTAAAGAGGCTTTTAATTGATTTACTCCTACTCCTAATTGCATGTCAGGTATCCTGCTTTCTCTCAGCTATCTGATAAAAACTCAGACACATTCTACTTTACTTTTGCTCACCACATTATATAAATGACTGTCATTTATTGGCATCTTGATAGTTACTTGAATGTTTATAAATTTTCAATGACACAAGGATAGTATTGTGTAGTGATAATTGTCCTGAATAGAACAGATTCTAATTTGGAGAATGTAATAAATTAATACACAGTTTTCAAGTGATGTTAAGTGAGCTTTGTGTACTAAGTTCTTAGAAGTTAAATGGAGGCAACTACATCTGCGGCACATGCAGGAAAGGCTGTAGGAAACCTGCCAATTTTTGGTTACTCTCTCAGAGACCCCGGCAAGCTACTGAGAGTATCTCCCCCGCATGGCAGAGCCTGGCAAGCTACCCTTGGCATATTCGATATGGCAAAAACAGTAACAAAAAGTCTCACAATAGAGACATTACTGGTACCCGTTCGAGCAAATTGATGAACAACGGGATGACAGTGCTACAGTGCAGTGCTACCACAAAGAGACATTTTTTCTTTGAGAGCAATAGCACAACAGGTAGGGCATTTGCCTTGCAGTGCGGCTGATCCGGGTTTAATTCCTCTGCCCCTCTCAGAGAGAGCCCTGCAAGCTACCGAGAGTTTCCCGCCCACACGGCAGAGCCTGGCAAGCTATCCGTGGCATATTCGATATGCCAAAAATAGTAACAACAAATCTCACAATGGAGACGTCACTGGTGCTTGCTCGAGCAAATCAATGAACAACAGGATGACAGTGCTACAGTGCAATTGACATACTACTCGTGTATCCTATGACCAGTGTGAGGCTGAAAGACACCCAGGAAATATTATCTGTGTCATGATAGGCACCTGCCATGTCCTCTATGATTTTTGAAAGATATTTGGTCACTATTTTGTTTACATTTATGGTCTTGCTTATGCATCAAAACTTCCTCTGTTTGCTTTCTTGGGCTGGAGTGATAGCACAGTGGGTAGGGCGTTTGCCTTGCACTAGGCCGACCCGGGTTCGATTCATCCGCTCCTCTCAGAGAGCCGGGTAAGCTACTGAAAGTATCTCGCCCACATGGCAGAGCCTGGCAGGATACCCGTGGCGCATTCAATATGCAAAAAATAGTAACAAGTCTCACAATGGAGATGTTACTGGTGCCCGCTCAAGCAAATTGAAGAGCAACCAACGGGATGACAGTGATACAGTGATACAGTGATTTGCTCTCTTATTGCATAGAAGTGTTAGTTTTTCCCCTCCTATTCTATATAAACCCTGCTCATCAATTTTCACTCCCACCTCATGACATGGATTGCTTGCTTTCCTGGCCACCAGCAGACACAAAAGTAACCACATGCTGTACTTACTAAGTCCTTTGAGTCAGATTATCAGCATAAGTGAACATATTAGTTCATTTATGCTAAAGGAATTATGATCACAACTCTTCAGGGTGTTACCCTACAATAGACAAGTCTTTAAGGGTGTACCAAAGAAGCAGATGCAAAATTATGTAATAATTTCCACATCAGAGGGTCAAATATCAGCTAGAATTTACAGAATAGTAGCAATTCCTAGTAATTCAGGTTTAGAAGTACTAACATCCAAGCAGAAAAATTAGCACAAGGAATCATAAGAAGGCTTGGTGAACATGAGTTGTGATGACCCGATCATTAATCTATTCAACAAGAATTTATTGATTGCATTCATGTGTTAGACAGTGTTCAAATCATCATTAGGAAGCAATGAAAAATTTCTGATTATGCAAATTTTAAAATCGAAAAAAATCTGTAGAGAAAATAGCAAATGACATCT
The DNA here is from genome assembly GCF_027595985.1 of Sorex araneus. Lineage (NCBI taxonomy): Eukaryota > Metazoa > Chordata > Mammalia > Eulipotyphla > Soricidae > Sorex > Sorex araneus. The sequence goes on along the minus strand of NC_073304.1, from coordinate 18,939,007 downwards.
AGGACACAGGTGATGGTTATTTGTCTTGATAAAAAATTAGTTTTATTTATACCGAAAAAACATAAAGCAAAATCATGTTTTGACAAGCTATTGCTTGTCAAGATAAAAACATAGATATGACCTATCTATTTCATCAAATCTTACTTTTCTTGTGCATTTTATCATAAAATAAGCAATTAATCAGCAACAATTGAAAAACAGAAGGGCCAAATATTTGTTGATTTAAAATATAACAAACTTGAGTGTGAAAATGGAAATAATTATAGTCAGAGCCTTGAATTGAGCTTTTGGAGGTTACTTTAGCCTTTGTTGAAATAATATGGAGACCTCAAAAAATCTAAAAATAGTACTGCTATATAATGTGTAATTCCACACTTTAATATTTATTCAAAGAACTTAAATCACTACATTAAAAGATAAATGCACAGCTATGTTTATTACATTGCATTTGCTATAGCGAAGATCTAAGAATGCAAATGCTGAACAATGGATAAATGGATGAAGAAATTATAGTTCAAGTACACAATGAAATACTATTCAGCATTGAGAAAAGATGAAACCTCGCATTTTATTACAAATTGTTATAGTGTATTGTCAGTCAGATGGAGAAATATTAAATAATTGCAATCATGTGTGGAATATAAAGAGAGAAAAAGTGAAGGAATTGATGGTGACTGATAAACGCAAATGCATAGATTCTGAGTAAAGGACTAATGGTACCAAATAGGTAAAGAGGAATGAAAGGAAAAGGTTTTATGAACTGTGGTAGAACATTATTGGTGCAACAGCATTGTATGCCTAAAGCATAAGTACAATACTATCATAAACCATGTCACTTAAACTAAAAAAGAAAAAAAAGAGAAACAACAGGTAATAGATTCAAACAGGAATGATTCTAGAGAAAACCTCAGGTAGACATGAAGTTGCGATAGGATGATATGTGAATAAAGAAGGTAAATAAATGAGGATGAATCCCAGGTTTTCTTGTTCTGCTGTCTCATCTTTGTGAATTATGAATAAATGGATTCAGAAGTGAGGGCATGAGGTAAGGACCAGATTCGGATTCAAGAATCTAAGAGTCTTTTATGCCTATTTTGGGAATGGTGCTTTGAGTTGCATTTAGGAGGCAGTCAGAAAATGCAACTGTGGGATTCTGGAAAGGCTGATTTTGAAAATATACAATTAGAAGTCATCGTAACAAATTTTTTTGCTGAAGCCAGGAAGGTAGAGATGGCCAGCCAGGGAGAAAGTGAACAATAAGAAAAATCAAAGGTGTAGAAAGCCAAGAGATAAGGGGAGAGTAGAAAACTTGGAATGGGCAGGCAGTGCAAAGGGGAGCATTCTTACTGGGACCTCTGTATAAGACTTCTGATTACATTCATTTACAAGGCTGGCAGAGCAATAATTAATGCTGATAAGCTGAGTTGCTTGCAGATCACAGATTCTGATGTGCCCTTGACACTGGGAATTTGTAAGGGTCCCCTGAAGATCTGAAAACAAAAGGCAGCCTTTGAGGAATTTCAAAGCCAAGTTTATGAATAAAGCACTCAGTCTAAATGGAGTCTGGGGTCTTGCTTTACCTCTGTTCAAAATAGGACTATTTCTTTAGATGCTATAGAGTGTCCGCTTTTACCATAATCTATGGCAACATTAATCTTTGTAGATTATAGTTATTTAGAAATTGAGTCTGGTAGCTTATAGATGTGTTAGTACTTGGTTCTATATGATTTGATTATGGAATTCTCCTTTAAATAGGTATTGACCAGCAAGTAGATGAGGAAAGTTTCTGTATGTGGTTCAGAAAGATTAGTATTATATTGTTAGCATTTCTATTTCTCCTGCCTTCCTGCATCAGAGTGATGCTGGTTGGATTTGTTCAGAATTATACTCATTTGTATAATACGATTTTTCCATTTATGGGCATAAGTATATTTTTTCCTTAGCATCTCTTGTTTTATAATTTTGTGTGCATGAGAGAGAGACACACACACAGAGAAAGACCATTGTCCTTGGAGACAAGAGACAGAAGACAGGAGAGTGAGAGAGAGAAAGAGGGAGAGAGAGAGCACTACTACATCTAGAGAGACATTTGGAAAATCTCCATTGAATGCTGAAATGAAGAGTCAAGATATTTGAAATCAAGGCAAGTGACTCTTAAGAGTTTGGGACTAACTAATTGTATACATACTATTCTGATGACTTATGAGTATTAGTGTATTCTGTTTAAACTTTGTAGCAGTTGTATCTAAGACAAAAAAAATCTAGAGAGAAGATCAGTGTGTCTATAGGAAAGTGATGATTTTCTAAGATTCTAACAGAGAAAGCTGTTCAGTGGCATTACTTGGTGGGTATGTAATAAATATGAAAACGCTTTAATTACTATGGCCCTGAATAATATACCTTATCACTTTCTGCTTTAGTTTCACACAAATTATCTTATACCCTTATGTTGTTTTAGGTCATTTACAAGATTCTGTTTTAGGCAAACAATTTCACACCTCTTCAAAATACATGTAATTCCAAGGCACCAAATATCCAAGTCAATATCCCTTACCCAGAATCCAGTGCGTTTCTCCCACCTCCTCTCTGCTTCTCCCACCACTACTTTGCCAACTTGGTTCTGTGGTTGTTTTCTTTGGTTGTTTTCTTTGAACAACATCTGTTTTCCTATTTTGAAGCTCTTTAACCTCCACCATTTTGAATTCACCCAAAATATACCTCTCCTTCTGACTTATTTAATTCTCTTAGAATGGACCTTCCAGTTTTATTAATATTTTTAAAAGCAGAGCAGTATTGGGACCCTCTGCGCCTAAAGACTTTGACTCCAAAGATGTAACACATTCGGGCATCCAGCGCAGCACCCGAGAGCAATGCATTGGGACACCAAACTGGGCTACAACTCGGTGCTGCTGGGGGTGGATCTTTTTTTTCCTCCCCACCCTGTCTTCCTGCATGGAAAGCGGCGGGCTGGCGGCACCATGTGGCAGGCGCCATCTTCTGATTCCAGACCCACAGGTATTCGGATTTTACTTTGGGGGCTCCCAGGAACTCATGGGAAGGGGGCGTAACCGGCACGCCCTCGGCCCAGATAAACCCGGAGCCGCTGAGCGCGAATCGGACCCTCTGCGCCTAAAGACTTTGAATTCAGAGACTTCTTACAGCAATGCACTGGGACTGTGAGCTGGGCTATGTAATTTCTGGCAGAATTTTCCCTGGACTTTATACAGAAATCCAAAACCGCGCAGACGCTGCCGTGTCCGCGCGACTTAACATTTATAATTGTCTGCAATGTGAATTGGTTCCATTTGAACAGGTCTGACTTGGGGGGGGGGAAACTCCAAATAATAACAGTAAGTTTTTGTTGAAAATATTGAAGGTTTTTAATGTAGCAGCCACCTCTGGACTGTGAACTAAGCAAAAGCCCCACGCTGGCCGACGTGGCGTGGCGTACACCATACTATGAGGCGCAGGAAGGGGGATGAGGGGGAAAAAGAAAAAAAAAAAAAGGGAAAAGGAAAAAGAGAAAAAAAAAAGAGAGAGAGAGAGTTATGTCAACTATAGTGAGTTTTGTGTTGAATTATGGAATGTAATCAAGGTAAAGAAAAAATGAAGTGAAATTCATTAGTTATACAGTAGGGGGTAGGGGGTGGGGGCGGGGGGTATACTGGGGTTTCTGGTGGTGGAATATGGGCACTGGTGAAGGGATGGGTGTTTGAATATTGTATAACTGACATATAAAACTGAGAACTTTGTAACTTTCCACATGGTGATTTAATAAATTTTTTTTAAAAAAAATAAAAATAAAATAAAATAAAAAGCAGAGCAGTATTCTAACTGTGTATGTTGACCACGATTTATCGACTAATTTGTCTTGAGGAACTTAGGTTATTTCTGCGCATTGGCTATTGTAAATAGCAACACAATGAGCAAAGTTGTATAAATATAATTTTAAGTTAATGTTTTTTTTGGTGTGTTCTTTTTGGTAAATACCTTGAAGTTGATTTGATGAATCATATGGTAATTCTACTTGTAATATTTTAAGAAGTCTCCAAATTGGTTTTCATGAAAACTGAACCCATTTATAATCTTTCTAGTCTTTAGAAGTTGTATGCTAAACATTTTGTGGGAGATGTTATGGGTCTAAAATATTGTGGGAAATAAGGATCTAAAGTTTCCAGGTAGTTTAAGTGAGAAAATATATAGATACATAAAATAATTATTCTGTATTCTAATGCCAAACTGGAATGCCTGTTTTAATAGATTCATTAATATTAGTTAGTCTTTTTCTTCAATTCTTTGAGTATGTAAATTCTTTAGAATAATTCAATCTTAAAAAATAGAAAGAATTATTATGGTAGTTTTAATAACTGACCTTCTATTCTCTTGTATTTATTTTTGTAATTCAACTTCATGTTATAATTGGGTAGCCTGAGAACTCTTTTTTCCTCTTTTTCTGACATAATGTTCCGTCTTAATGTTTGCCCTAAATTTAATATTTATAATTTATTTATTTTCTGTTTATATCACTCTAGTGTTAATATTTTAATAATGAGCAGTATGCAGCCAGTCTGAATGGTTTTCTAATGGTTTCATCATTTGTATTTTCGTTAACATTAAGCAAGTTATTGAAATTTCTGCAGTTCAGTTTCCTTATCTATGAATCATCATTATACCTTGTCCCTTTTATAGCTATGAGGAGTAATTGGCTCAGTATAGATAAAATACTCAGAGGAAAAACTCATGTTGTATATTTGGTTTCAAGTTTTATTGTTAGTGAATGATGACTTGCATGAGTATAGAGCCATTATTTCGGCTACACTTTGGGTATGACCTGCCATGAAGCATTTAAAATAATTGGTACAATTAATATATGTAAAGATAGGCAGTATTTACATTAGAGGGAGAAAAATATTTAGTTAATTATTTTATATGAATGATGATGCTAGGATAACACTCAGGTCCAAAGCCCTAGGTGTTTGAGTCACTTCAATAACTAAAGAATCAGTACATTAATTTCACAACAACTGACCACTGATAAAATGTTTTTGGATCTAATTATTTTTAAAGTTCTATCATTTCCCTTCACAGCACAAACACAGTTTATTTGTGTTTTTTTCTAATTTTTGTCTTCATTCTTTTATTACTAGATAATTCCTGCGTTAACTATGGTTTGTCCTTTATTATATTTCCTTGGCCTTTATAACTGTCAAAAGAAGAAAAAAGAAGTGAAAGCCAAGTTAATGATATTAAGTCTAATGTTAGACATAAGAAATAGAATATAGATAGTACTCGATTAAAAACTTCCAGTTAAGTTATTCATAATTAATATTTTATATAGTTTAATTGCAACATTATTAAATTTTCTCTTTTTAAATTTTTGGAATATTTTTATCTTATGTTTTAAATTCTATTTACTATAATCTAGTGTATCCTTTTTTATTTTTAAAACAGAAAACTAATGCATGTAATCATGTGTCTAAATCATGATCTTGTCTATTGATGTAGCAGAAATCACTGTATTTGGGTCTTTAGATTTTCAAATCTGCAGTCACTTACAATTCCATTCTTGGGTTTACTTTTTTGTCTTTTGAAAATAAATCTTGCTGTTTTATATACATATGTATATATATATTTTGGCTGTGAATTTTTCAGTGTTTTTAATCTTTATATATATGTATATACATATTCTTTTTTGCACATAGTCTCCAGAAGAATGACACTGATAAATTCAATCTTAAATAAAAAATAGAGTTATGGAATATTGAACAAAGATAACGACCAAAATATATTTTTTATTTTCATGCTCTGTCCTTCATACACCATTGATTTACTCCTGAACCTGTAGGTCAGATGACTTAAATCTATTACTGTTTCAAAATGAAAATTCTTTTTTCCTGTTGGGAAAGACAGCATAACTTTGTTATTAATAGTATTGTAAACCAACAAATAAAAGTAAAACATTTAAAAGAAAAAGTAGAATATAATACACATGACAAAAGTCTATAAATAATGGCTGTTTGTAAAAAAAATTTATAAATAACCTTCTCCTGCAGATTATGTTTAAATATTTATTTAATAATCAAGGTACATTGTCTTAAAAAGATGAAAAACTGGACAGCTAAACTGTTAGTCCTTGTCATCTTAAGTTAATACATACAGCAGAAAGAAATGCAGGTACCATGTTTGGTGGATTGGGAGATTGTGGGATATTTGAGTTTCAATAAAATTCCTGTCACATGAGTAATTGTGAGAAATTTCCTGTCACATGAGCAATTGTGAGAAATGAGATTGGCAGAGGTAAGGGAAAAGATAATACCAATAGTCAAAAATAATAAACGCAATATTATGCATCACCAACCCATTACTGCAGAACACTGTCCTAAGTGAAAGGTTTACTAAAGTTTTTGATTCATTCTACAGTGACCTTCTTAGGTCAGTGTTTTATTAACCTTACCTTTTATAAGAGGACACCACTGTTTGTTGAGACTAAATGATCTTTTCAAGTTCATACAGCTTTGAAGTGATTGACACATCCTGACTCACATTGAACCTGAGACTACGATACAAAATAATAGTCTCAGAACCAAAACTCTACATAGTACCTAAGTAAAATATTTTTTTCTGAAACTTATGTAAAAAACATTAAAAAATAATAGAATTGTTATTGGGAAATTGAATTTCAGCCTTTACTAGGTCCCTTAATAATTTGCATAATCTTATGTAATTACAAATCTTGAATATAAAATAATAAAAATAAAAGTGATAAAACTTGGGGATAACATGGAATTGAATAAAGAAATAATGCTTCATCTCACTTTTCATAACCGGAAACCCCAGAATATTGGGCATAAAATAAGATTAGGAATTACAGTGAATCAAATGATACTTCATAATGGCTTTATAAAGCTATTTTTATACCTATATATTAATAAAACTAATACCTGTTTTTTTAAAATAAGAACATAAAAGTTTACTTCAGTATCTCTCTTTAACTATTTTGTTGACAAAATATTCTAACGCATCTTAGCCAAACAATGTTAGACATAGTTTGATCAGGGTACCTGAACTCAGAGCAGCCCTCAAAACCTCACATCTAACAGAGAAAGTAACTTGAATATTAAAATTTGGATCAAGTAAAATCAGACCTTTTTATTATACAGGCTTTTCTTGCTATCCCAAAATAAAACATGCTTATTTGGTGTGAGTTAACAGGTTAGTTCAGAGGCCATTAAAGCATTTTTTTCATATCAATTATTATTTCTACTTTCTACTTGCTCTTTTTTTTTAAAAGAAGGAAACATATCTGAAATGATGTTCTCCAACTGTGAACATTTTGAGCAAGTTATACATGGTCACAGGCATGTCTTGTTCTTTGACTTGAAGATTTTGCATTGCTTGTCTAATTTGTGTGATAAAGGTATATATTACATAGGCAAATTATTTACTTAAAATGCTTTATTCCCATGGAAGAGATGGGACTGCAACACGTAGCTTCAGTGGCCTACTTTGAGACCCCACTTGCTAGTGAATGTGGCCTACTCTGTCCTAGGAGTTCTGTCTCTCTGGGCCCCAGCGAGGGCATCCCCTTCCCATAGCAGTTTGCTGCCACAGATGAGTGGCAGGTAGGCAGGCAGGCAGGCAGGCAGGCACATTAAGACTCACTCTTCCTCTGCCTTCAACCCTCTCAGAATCTCTCAATGCCTATAACGCGAACGCTTAGTGCTTCCTTGGGGCCCAATCTCTATGTACCCTCCCAGCGTTCCTACTCCTCTTGAATGATTATTAATCCCTAGCCAATGCCAAAGTCTTCACTTCATTTACTCCACCCCATTCACGACCTCCTTCTGTAAGTTCTCCAACACTTAACATTAGACTTTGCCTCAATTTACTCTTCTGCAGTTGCTTCTGGGCTCTGATAACTCCATAAGGAGGGTTGGGTGGAGGCTGACAATTGGCTGTTGCCATTGGAAACAGGCTCTCTCAGGAGACGGTGTGGCTTTTGTAGCCATACTTAACGGCTCTGCCTTCCTCTGATGGAGCCTCCTCAGCAGGGTAGAACTCATTAGCTCTGCAGTTCCACGATACTGACTGCGGGAAAGAAGGAAAAGTTACCCAACTTTTGTTTTACTCTTTCCCTGTCTTCAACAGACATCTATAAACATCTAAGTCTTAACATGACAGTGTCACAATGATTGAAAACACAAAGTAAAGGGCTTAGGTGCATCCCATAGTTTATTTTCTCTGAGTCATTGAGTCACAATTTTTAAATAAAATTTGTATGTTACTAACAATGCATTGGAACACTAGGTAAGTACTGTAGTACTGTTGTCCCATTTATTGTTCATTGATTTGCTCGAGAGAGCACCAGTAACGTCTCCATTGTGAGACTTGTTACTGGTTTTTGGCATATTGAATATGCCACTGGTAGCTTGCCAAGCTCTGCCATGGGGGTGGGATACTCTCGGTAGCTTGCCAGGCTCTCTCAGAGGGATGGAGGAATCAAACCCAGGTTGACCACATGCAAGGCAAATGCCCTACCCACTGTGCAACGCTCCAGCCAAGTAGAGTAGAACACTAGAGTAGAACAAGAAATTCTCTGTAGGATATCATTGGTTTGTCCTTTCTCCCTTGTCACAAAGTGTTTGGGTTTATCTGGTAATAATCTCTAAATATTTTAAGACAACATTGGTATGTCCTGTTCCCCTTGCTACAAGGAACTTAGGTTTACCAGGTCACACCCATCAAAGTGGTTCTGAGTCACTCCCATTTCTTTGTCTATCTGTAACCACTTCTATGCTCTCTTCCCCAACCAATTAATCAGCTTTTCCCCCTAATCAGACTCTGTTAATTTCTAAGGTCAGACCTTTCTAGGACACTGAACTTGTATTGTAAATTAATATTGCCTTTCTCCTCTCCTTGTGTCTTTTGAATAGTTTAATTTAAAGCAATGTCCTTTTTGTATGGACAAAGAAAGAAAATTGTTAATATGCTTCTGTAACATGGTATTTAATTAGCTTCGAATATTATTCACTCCCGGGCATCTGCTTTCTCGATGTAAGCCTCAACTGCCCTTACTTCCTAGCACCCCCAAAAGCAGGGTCCCAACAAGGGCAAGCAGTGAATTAATGTGCTACCCTGGCATCAAGATGGGCCTGGCCAAAGTGCCTGATGCTTAACTATAAGTTAAGAGCTTGGTCATGGACAAATACTGTCATGATCCAAAAGCAACGATGAGACTAGGACCCTGCTAGGGATAGAAAAGACTAATCTGGCCTGAGCACTGTAGTCTGAGAATGAGATGACCCCAGGAGAGCAATTCTATAAGCTTAATGCATCTTTTGCTGTGTTCATACAAAATGATTAATATTATGAATACTTATATGTTAGTTGGACAAGGAGAAGAGAAACACACCCATGGGATTCCACTCTTGGGCGAGCCATCCTGCTGAAAGAGAATCTGTCCTAGAAGAAGCATCTCCTGAAGAAAAGAATTTTACCCTTATTAATGGTGACCACACATATGTGTAAGCCCCAACCCCTCATGCTTGGGGATTTAACTAGTCTGAAAGAGTGGACTGGGGGCCAATCCCAGTACCAGATCTGGAGAAGCCAGACCCAGATCCAGATCCAGAGGAGAAGGAGAATGAAGTAGCATGGGGGAAGAAGAAGCAGGAGGAGAATCAGAGGAGAATGGAGATGGGAATGGAATAAACTGCAACTGAGACCAACCAGCCTGGCCCTTGTTCCTTCCTTCGCCTGCCTCATCATCGCCATCAACCTCCCCCGGGGTGGGGGAAGCGGCTGGAGACTACTGAACACGGGCGGCGGGAGAGATAGAGTGCCACTGCCCTGTGCCCAGTACCCCCTTCTTTTTTGTGTGTTTACTTAATTCTCCATCCCAAAATTAAGTTCAATAAACCTTTAACAATGAAAATTTTTTTGCCTCATCATGAGGGTAGACAAATTTGTCCATAAAATGACTTGGAATGAATAAGAAGATAAAGAACAGTGAATGACCTCACTAAATCATACCTGAATACTTCCATACTTTAATTGAAGGATAGAAAGATCTTTTCTTTTTCTTAAAGAATTTATCTTAGCCATATGATGCTAGACACTAGGTTGATAGAAATATCTGGACACAGCTTAGCCCTCAAAATCTCACATCTAATAGAGAAAGCAATATGAGTATTAAAATTCAGGGAATAGGGCTGGAGTGATAGCACAGCAGGTAGGGAGTTTGCTTCGCACGCAGCTGACCCGTGTTCCATTCCCAGCATCCCATATGGTCCCCCAAAGCACTGCTTGGAGTAATTCCTGAGTGCAAAGCCAGGAGTAACCCTTGAGCATCGCTAGCTATGACCCCAAAAAGTAATAATAATAATAATAATAATAAAATAATAATAATAAATAATTCAGGGAAATATGAGGAACAGTTTAAGAGAGTAAAGACTCAAACAAGCAACCTAAGAAAGGGAAAGAGGGGTGATGTGTGTGGAAGACGGTCCTCAGGAAACATTCCCAGGAGAAAATTTTAAGACTCATGCCACTGAGTCTTAAAACTTTCGTGGAAATGAGCCTAATGAAATTCTCAGTGAGGAGATCATGTTTAAACTTCCCTGTAGAATGCATTGCAAGTGAAAGTGCTTCCTCTTTTCCTTCTGCGGCTAGGTTTTACCCGGAGGTAATTATAAAAGCACATTTCCCTGTATACAAGAGAATCAACAGGGGCGGGTTTGCTGCCTCGCTGGATCTTCATTCAGGAAACTGGGAACGGAGCCGATAGATAGAGAAACCTCCTAGGACAGGGTCGTCTCAAGATGCCTGTTTGTTCTTTGACCAAAAAATGCAAAAAGAGCTGAAAGCCAGGTCCCATATCAAAGAATCTTTCCCTAGAGGTACCCAGTGGTGAGCAGAGTTGCTGGGTTATCAGTGCTGTGAATAAATGGTGTCAGCCTTGACATTTTCTTGCTGGCAGAGACAGAACACCCCTGAGGAAAAGACACTGATCTTCGTTTTGTTTATTCAATTCTGGGTGATGTCTTGCCAGGTTTTGATAAATGTGTTTAGAAAGTGAAAGGGATATGGCCACTGTGTAGTTTCTTCTTGTTGCTGTTGGTATTAAGCGTCTGAATTTCAGAGAGGGTTCTGAGGAATGCATATTTAAAACCCAAACCTCCAGGTAATAATTACTTTGGCCAATGTCTATTAAGATATGCCTGAAGATGCCTTTCAAAACTTCCTCACCTATTAACCAGACCAGGCAGGATTTGTATAGGATTTTTAGAAGAAAAAAAAAAAGAAAGAAGCAAAAACCTCTTTCCTGTAATAGCTGGTCATTGAGGTATGAAATTCCTTTAAGTGAGATAAACTTTTCATTCTGCAAGCTTCAGCTGAGACTCAAAATTCAAATGGCTCTACCGAGATAACACTTTTGATTTTAATACTTTCCTCTGAGTTAATTGAATGCAATGTTATCTTTAAGGATACATTTTTAAAGTATAGGGACTGGGAATGCTTATGTGTTTGTATGTTTATGAAAGGAAAGAAAAGGGTGTGAGGAGGGGAGAGTAAGAGAAAGGGAGACAGACTTGGAGACAGAGAAAATGACAGACACACACAGGGGGAGAGAGAGAAAGAGAGAGGGACAGAGACAGAGACAGAGAGAGACAGAGAGAGATGCAAGGAAGAAAGACAGAGGCCAAATTGAAAAGAGAAAAGGTGATGAGAGGTTCCTGAAGAGAACAGAGGAGATCTCATTATAATTCTAAGAAGTCTCTAAGATTTTTTTGATAGGGTGATTGAACAGCTACTGTAATGCCATTTTGCATTTAAGATGCTATTGCTATAAATATTAAACCAGCAAATGTACAAATGATGTTACCATCAAGGTAGATTTATTTCTGATCTTATGAGAAATGTATGAAAGATTTGCTTATGAAACTCAGATGTTTAAGAAGTTCACTGTAAATTTTAAGTGGATGCATCTGTCCCTCCCCAAAATTAAGACCTCCACTTATGCCCAAGTGGGACATTAATCATTCTGTTTCATGATGCCTGGCCCAGATTAATAAATCCTGGACCTATCCCCCAGATTGAGGCCTGTCTGAAGGTGTGGAGAGGGGTCTCCAGCATGGCTGCAGCTTGGTTCTGGTGGTCTTCGGCCGCCAGGAGCTCTGCTTGGGGTGGGGAGGGAAGCTGGAGCCCATCCCCTCCGAGGAGCCCCGGGGAAGACAGCCAGGTGTGCGCGCAAGAGACTCTCTGCATCACTCTCTTCTGAGACCTTGCTTTTAAGTCTCTCTGGATGTTGGCCTTTAATGAGATTACACACACCTGGGTTCCTCTGCCGGTACCTTCATGCATGAGGCCTGTCCGAATGTGTGGATATCTTTTGCCTACTTCTCCCCTTGGGAGAAACTGGCAATCCTCTGAGAGTTTCCTGCCCACATGGGACAGCCTCGCAAGCTTCCCATGGTGTATTGATATGCAAAATTCAGTAAGAAGCTGGATCTTATTCCCCTGACCCTGAAGAGCCTCCAGTGCAACATCGTTAGGAAGGCCAAGTCGAGATAGACTTCTAAGATCTCAGGGAAAGGACGAAATGAGATGTTACTGAGCCCGCCCGAGAAATCGGTGATTAACGGGATATCGAGATCGTGATTGTGATACCCCAGATTAGATGTCCTGGGCCATTTGCCTGCCTCCAATGTCTGACAGCCTGGTCTTGACCTTATGTTATTCTCTATCTAGTGTGTGTTTTCCTAGTATAAAAGCTACAACTGGAATCCTACAATCTACAATTTGATTCGTCAAATGACTTGTGTCATTTTCTAGGTCTTGCTGCTCTCTTCCATGTCACTCTACTGCCCTAGGACATTACCCAGAGGCTCCCTGTCTCTGACCTGTAATATGTCACCGGACCACTGTAGGTCTGTACCCCAGGGACTCCTTAACTTCCTTATTTCCTTATATGGTCAAGGCCATATGCACCTGGGTGAGATCCCTGCTGTATGCAGAGGTGAAGAAGGAGAGAGAAATTTGCACTCCTGGGGACTTCCTTTTATGTCCTAAGGTCTCCTACCCACCCCTAGATGTGTCATACCCATTTTGAGTAGAGACCTTTCAGTGGGTAAATTTTAAAACAACTAAATAATTAACTTCCTCTCCTCTTCCTCTTCTTTTTCTTCATCTGCCTGCTCCATGTCCTCTTTGTGTTCCTCCTCCTTCTTCCACCCTACTTTTCTTCCTTCCTAACAACACACATCAGGAAATACCCAAGAATGTCCAGAAAATACGCAAGAACTTCCAGAAAATTTACTATGACAAATAGTCATAGTAAATCCTAGTAAAAAAAAATATCTGATTGATTTGAAAGTGAATATTGAAACAATGTTCTCCAGGGACAGATCAGAGTAAAACTTTTAATACCTTATGTTGTTGAGCCAGATAGGCTGCTTCAAGTTCTGATAGCACATTCTGAAAACCTATTTTAAGTTGTTCTTATGTAAGCTATGTGACAATAGTATCTACCATATACAACGATTTTATATTAAGTACTATATACCTACTCTATAAGTGATTATGCAGTCTAAGTGAAAGAATAATTATAGGAAGATAGCACCATCAAGTCTTATTAGTAATACTTCTGACTTTCTCTGTTATTTTAGGATGAAACTGCATTAAACAACATAAAAATGAATAAGTGTCTAAGAATAGGGCATCTGTAACAGGAAGAATGTTTCTCTAGATGGTGGATGTTTATAATTTCTGTTCCAGTTTTCTAATCAGTTGAAAGGGAGCATCCTGGGAAATTCTTATGTGCTTAGGAAAATGGGCAGAGAGCAAAGAAATGAGGGAAAAAAATGGGAAGGAAACAACCTGGAGAATCATCAACTTGGGAAACCTCATGATGCTGAAGCTTTCTCTGATAAGGGAATTGAGGTAGTGAGAGTGGGGAGGAAATTTCTGTGCTAAACAAATTCATGAAATGGGTGAAAGCAGGAACATGAGCTGCTTTCTGAGGGCTGTTTCCAGAGCTTTAATTTTCCCTGCTCCTAACAGCCTGTCAAACAAGGAGAAAAGCTGGTTCCAGAGGCATGAGGAAGCCCTCCGGCAATGAAAGGCAAGTGATAGTCTTAGGGAACTTGGCATGGCTGCCTGCAAGAGAACAGGAAACGTGGGTGGGTAGCATCTGCCACATATAGGATTCCTCGCCCTCCTTCTCCAAGATGGCAAACACATATGTGATAAATCACATCATGGAATTTATTAATTTATCTGTTTGCAAATTTATTGCAAATATTTGTTCCTTTTTAGAGGACACCTCACTTATAAACATCTGTGTTTATCTGCTAATGATCCACTAATAAAATCTTTCATTGGAGGAAGAGAGAACAAGGAATTCCCGGGTGTTAATATTAGGATATGGCAGTAGATTTTAGCTTCATATGTATTCATGGCTCCCAGGGTGGAGGGGGGTGCGCGATATGGAAAGGGATTAAAATTGCCTTTCTCTAGTCACTTTATAAAATAATTAGTCCCACATTGTGTGCTTTTCTGGCTAGTTGCTTGGTGCAGTCTTACTGTTTGTTTGCATGCACATATTTATTGTCATTTTTATTGACAGGAAGAAAGATCACAGTAGAGAATGTCCTGGTTTTAATACAGCTGTTTGCAGAATATTTATCTTACAGGATAGCTGACAAACGTTGAGATTTGGGGAAAGATGGGGGGAAGTGTAAATGTGTTAATTTGCCTTTTGTGATAGCAAGTCAACAGCTGCTGATTAAGATTGAAACATGTGGAGACATCCAGAAAGCAATGAACCCTGCCCACTCACTTTGACTTTTCATTTTAGGGATGTTATCAGAGAAATATGGCCTCAAATCAAATTCAATTCTGCCACCTGTTTGTGCGCATAAACTTCCAGAAACATTTACAAACACATTTATTTTTAATTCCCTCAGTCCTTCTCTACATTGCTGTTTGGATGCATGGGCAGGTGGGGGTGAAGCTACACATGGGTAGCTGTGAGGCTCACTGGGAATCACATATTAGTGCTCATAAAGATGGGCTCTCTTTTAGTTATCCCCACACGCATGATCACCAGGAGCTTTACTGACGGGCCATGGTGATTTTGTTGGTCATACCCATATTTTGTGTTTACACAAACTAGATCCCACAGGAATCTCCAGGACCACACTCAAGGCATGTGAGACATCAGTCATTTGCATTTTTTCAATTAATTAATTTTTGTTTGTTTGCTTCTTGGGTTACATCTGGCGATGCATAGGGGTCACTCCTGGCTCTACACTCAGGAATTACTAATGCTGGTGCTCGGGGACCATATGGGATGCTGGGAATCGAACCCTGTTCTACTGCATGGGAGGCAAACACGCTACCCTCTGTGCTATTGCTCCAGCCCCAGTTAATTTTATTTATCAGACTATGCTTGGGAGGCCTTGCTCACAACCACTGTGCATTATGCTCATTTTTAAAATACCTTGTCTTTTCATGCCATAGGACATTTAGAAAGTTGTGACAAAGTCTGTACATGGGCCTACTAAGTGGAAAACAGTAATTATCATTTCCTAACTCATGTTGAGGAGAATATTTGAGGAAGCACTGTAGTTGATGGGGGGGGGGAAAAGATTTCTCTTCCAGCACTCTGCCCTCAATATTTCTAGTCATGAAAATAATTTTTTTCCCTTGCACTAAGCCATTTTCAGTGGTGCCCTATAATAGAACTCAACTATCACAGCTTGGTGCCCTATAATAGAACTCAATTTTTGATACTATCTTTTTGGTAGGCGTTTTGGACCCCACAGTTTAAGTGTTCATACCACTAGAATGTTCTCATTTTTAGATGACAGCCGGAAATTGAAGTTGTCATGTGGGAGTCTGCCTGACCAGCTATAACTAGTAGGCTCTAGAGCATCTTCTCTGGTACCATGCTTGACCAAGAGTGGCTCTCAGAACTCAGAACAACAGTTGACTCACTGGTTTGCCATTGGCAACTCAAGAACAGATACAAGAGATACAATAGGATAAGATTAGTGGGAAGCTGCATAATCTCATGCTTTATCTGGGTGATCTACTTTCCAGCATTATACAAGTTCAGAAACTTGTATAACGTCATATATAGTTCTCTGCATGTCATACATAGTTCAGTGTTTCTGTTTGGTCATTATTGCTATTATTTTTTTAATATATAATTTTATAATTATATATTTTTTTTTACATACACCTGGCTGTCCTCAAGGCTTACTCCTGGCTCTTTGCTCTGAGGTCCCTCCTGGTGGTGTTAGGGCACTATATGGTGCCATGAAACAAAAGAAATTTGGTCCTATGAAAGGTGAATATAGAGAGGGGATGAAAGGGAGGCGATGGGTTCCAGCTTCCCTCCTCACCCCGAGCAGAGCTCCCGGCAGCCGAAGACCACCAGAACCTAGCTACAGCCCTACCAGAGGCCCCTCTCCACACGTTCGGACAGGCCTCCTGCATGAAGGTACCAACAGAGGAACTCAGGTGTGTGTAATCCCATCAACGGCCAACATCCAGAGAGAGACTTAAAAGCAAACTCTCAGAAGTAAAGCAGCCATGCGATATCTTTAGCCTACTTCTCCCTCTGGGAGAAACTGGCAAATCTTCTGAGTGTTTCCTGCCCATATGGGACAGCCTTGCAAGCTTCCCATGGTGTATTCAAATGCTAAATCCAGTAACAAGCTGGATCTCATTCCCCTGACCATGAAAAAAACCCCAGTGAGACATCCTTGGGAGGGCGGAGTGGAGATAGACTTCTAAGATTTCAGGGAAAGGATGAAATGAGAGGTTACTGAACCCGCCCGAGAAATCGGTGATTAACGGGATTTTCGTGATTCATGACTGTCTTTCTGGCCCAGTTCAGGGATTTTTACAAAGGTTTCATTCCAGATTGACCATATTATTAACTTTCAATTTCCAGCTCATTTATCTCTTCTCAGGGATCAAAAAGTGAGACTTCTCTTTAGAGATGCTCTAAACTCTAAACTTTACTATTTTGCTCTAAAATTTGCTTTCTCTAAGTTCTAATCTTCATTATCAAAAAGTTCTAAATTCTTTTTTTTTCAACGGTTCTTTTGGTACGTCCTCTGTTTTTCGAGGAACTTTCCAAGTGTCTTATCATGTCAGTTACTACAAAGATTTTAGGAGTGAATTCCAGTAATGGGGATGAAGAAAGACCACATATTAAGTTCTAATTATTAATCACATATTACAATTATCATTTACTTTCAGCTGAATGTTTAACTTTTGATCAAATAAATACTATAAATAGAAATATACAATTATTTTCCTTTTGTTTTGTTTGGAAGTTATTCATAGCACTGCTTAGTACTTACTCCTTGCTCTCTGCTCAGTTATCACTCTTGGTGATGCTCAGGAAACCATATGTGGTGCCAGGGATTGAACCCAGGTCGATCATGTGCAAGGAAAGTGCCCTACCGACTGTTCTGGCCCTGAGAATTATCCAATTCTTCAAAAGATATTTTAAGGGACTGAATAGAATTCAGGGCCATGTGGCATCCCAGTTCAACTCCCAGCACCACCTGGCTCCTTCAAACATGCTTAGGTCACCGAGGGCATTCCAGTACTGTGTCCTTGGACTCCAGCATTGAATTGTAGGGTCAGTTGTCCAAGTATTGCAGTCAGTTGATCCTGGGTCTCTTGACCACTGCCCCTCTCCGCCAAAAGATACTTAGGATGATATTATACATTATATAAGGCTATATTTTTTTTAAAAAAATGAGTGAAATCTTTAGCAAATACAATCAAGTAAATAATTCAATTCAATATCAGACAGACTTGAACACTCCCAAATCAGGTGTGTGTTTGTTTTATCTGGCAGTAGCAATTGATACAAAGCTGCTCACCTAGTGGGGGATGGTCAGACTTTCATAACCACAGATGGTATATTTGCTTCCTCTGTTTGTCACAGTGAAGTGAAAGACTATTTTCCAAGTAAAATGAAATTAATCTAGAAATTTTTTAATCTGAACTCTGTTCTCATTGTTTCAACTGGTAACAAACTGAATCTTGTTACTCTTTCCCCAAAAGCCCATTAAATATAATTCCCCAAATAATATGGCCTGCACATTTTTTAAATGTCATAGTATTTTTGATATGTGCCATTCTCAGTAGTATGAGACATACCTCATTATAGTCTTGATTTGGATTTCTGTAATAATAAGAGATGACAAGCATTTTGTTTTCAAATGTCTGTTGGCATCTATCTATCTCACAAAAGTCTCTGTTCATTTTTTCTCTCCATTTTTTGTTAGTTTTTTTTTTTTTTAGTTTTTGTTATCTTTGTGAGTACTTTAAATATCCTAGATATCTGGGCTGTAGCAATAGCACAGTGGGTAGGACGTTTGCCTTGCACGCACCAGACCTGGGTTCGATTCCCAGCATCCCATATAGTACCCCCAGCACCACCAGGAGTAACTCCTGAGTGCATGAGCCAGGAGTAGCCCTTTTCATCACTAGGTGTGACCCAAAAAAGCAAATTAAAAGTTAATAAATAAATAAACAGATAAAAAGATAAATAAATAAATAAATAAATAAATATCCTGGATATCAACCCTTTATCTGCTGTGTTGAATGATAATATTTTCTACCATTTAGTTAATTGTCTTTTTAAAATTTTTTTTTAAATTTTATTGAATCACCATGAGATAGTTACAAGCTTTCATATTTGGGTTACAATCTCACAATGATCAAACACCCATCCCTCCACCAGTGCACATTCCCCACCACTATATACCCACCGGGTATATTTCCCCTTTCCCACCCTCCCCGTGCCTCTAAGGCAGACAATATTCCCCATACTCTCTCTCTAACTTTGGGTATTATAGCTTGCAACACAGACACTGAGAGGTCACCGTGTTTGGTCCATTATCTACTTTCTGCATGCATCTCCCATCCCAACTGCTAAAAGCATCTTTAAGGACGAAACAGCACTGACCATGCAAATGGAAGCAAACATAAACAAACCGGACTACATCAATCTAAGAAGCTTTTGCACTTCAAAAGAAACAGTGACCAAAATACAGAAAGAACCCACAGAATCGGAAAGAATATTTACTCAATACTCAACTGATAAGGGATTAATATCCAGGATATACAAGATACTTGTAGAATCGTATAAGAAAAAAACCTCCAACCCCATCAAAAAATGGGGAGAAGAAATGAACAGAAGTTTCCTCAAAAAAGATATATAAATGGCTCAAAGGCACATGAAAAAATGCTCCACATCACTAGTCATCAAGGAGATGAAAATCAAAGCAACAATGAGATACCATCTCACACCACAGAGACTGGCACACATTCAAAAGAACAAAAGCAACCAGTGCTGGTGTGGCTGTGGGGAAAAAGGGATGCTCCTTCACTGTTGGTGGGAATGCCAACTGGTCCAGCCTTTCTGGAAAATAATATGGACAGTCCTTCAAAAACTAGAAATTGAGCTTCCATATGACCCCGCAATACCACTTCTGGGAATATATCCGGGGGATGCAAAAGAGCACAGTAGAAATGACATCTGTACCTATATATTCATTGAAGCACTGTTAACGATAGCCAAAATCTGGAAACACTCATTTTTTGAGTCTAGGGTAGCATCACATGAGGCTTGTATCACCCAAGGACAGTAGATACAAGGGCCAGGGGGATTGCCCCATAGCTGGAAGACTGCTTCATGAGTGGAGGGGAGAAGGCAGATGGAATAGAGAAGGGATCACTAAGAAAATGATGGCTGGAGAAACCAGTTAGTTAATTGTCTTTTAACCCGTGTTTCTTTTTCTTTTTCTTTTTGCTTTTTTTTTGGGGGGGCTCACACCCGGCAATGTACAGGGGTCACTCCCGTCTCTGCACTCAGGAATTACGTCTGGCAGTGCTCAGGGGACCCTATGGGATGCTGGGAATCGAACCCAGGTCGGCCACGTGCAAGGCAAAGGCCCTACCCTCTGTGCTATCACTCCAGCCCAATCTGTATTTCTTTTGCCATGAAATAATTCTTTAATTTGATGAAGTCTATTTTATTTATTTTTTATTCTGTGGCCTTTGCCAGTGGTATGGTATCCACTGAAGATGACTTTGTGGTCCAGATCTTCGATAATTAAGCCCATAGGAAATGAATATATCGATATCAACTATTCACACCAATTTTGTTCAATCTACCTAATAAACCTTTAGGTTTAACCACTAAACTGATGTTTATTTTTATATGGAAATTCTCATGTGTCTATAAGCATTTCTTATGTTTTTCTCCCATTTATTGCTTATCAATTTAATTCTCATATCTATCTGGAAGCCCTACTAGGGTAGACAAAGTTTCCATTTCCCTGCAATGTTTTATATTCTCCATGATTAAAAAAACAAAATTTCTAATTCAAATATATTAAGAATAAAATTGTGGATTTAGTGCATGTCTTAATTTTTAAATATACCAGAGGCCATTATGACCAATTTGTATGTTAATAAAAACATTTAATAACTATAAGCTAATTTAAAAATTATTTTAAAGCAAGTAAATCCCTTTATATTTAGGATACTGATATATTTGGATTAAATTTGTACTCAGTGATTTTTTTTTGCAAGACTTAACTGTATCAACATTCTTTTTTTTTTAATTGAATCACCATGAGATTCACAGTTGCAAAGTTGTGATTTGATTTCAGTCATACAATATTCTAACACTAGTTTATTCACCAGTGTATATGTCCTACCATCAGTGTCCCCAGTTTCCCTCCTTCCACCCCACCCCCACCAACATCTGCCTCTTGCCAGGCATGTTTCTTCTTCTCTCTCTCTCTCCCTCCCTCCCTCCCTCCCTCACTCACTCTCTCTGTGTCTCTGTCTCTGTATCTCTGTCTGTCTGTCTCTGTATCTCTATCTTTCAGGCATTATGGTTTGTAATACAGGTACTGAAAGGTTATCATATATTTCCCTTTACCTACTTTTAGCATTAAATTCTTGTCCAGAGTGATCATTTCCAACTACCATTGTCAGAGTGGTCCCTTCTCTGCACTAACTGCAATCTCCCCACCTTCCCCTTACGGCAAACTTCCAGCTGTGGACTTTAGTGATTATATTTTAAAGGGCAAAATGCTGAGTATAAGACTGTGAAATTTCTTCTGTGAAATTCCTATGATAAAGCATATAGCTAGATAATGATAATCTATACTTAACCGGATACTATTAGGGGAAAAAATAGTATCTGCTTTGGTTCCAGTGACATTTTGCACCACGTTAATTGATGCAAATATTACACTTGTACAAATGTTATTCTGCTTGATGGTTTACACATACCTAATCACATAGGAAGAAGCAGATACCAAAGTTCTGTGAGCTAACTAACCATCTGTAAAATAATTGACGTTAGAAATGTACAAAAGTTCAGATGTAAGTGGTCAGATAATTTAGTTTTTTATTTCCTCTTTCCCTTACTCAATAGGATAAAATTTTTATTAGAAAAGAGCATAATGTACAGTAATGTTATTCATTTGGCTCAATGAATGTTTAAATATGCATGCACACATTTTGCTTGGTCCAAAATAAAGATATATATATTTTCATAACCCAACAAGTATCCCTTCTATTTCTTCCTATATGTATGTTCCCTGAAGGAACCAATTTTTACACTTATGCATGCTATTGAAATGTATATATATTAAATTCATATATACATTTATACACATTAGCTGTGCACGTTATTTAAATAATATATATTAAAATTCATCTGTATTTCGTTTATTTTCTTCAGCACAGTAAATATAAGATGCTGCATTGAATTTGTTCTCTTCTGTGGTATGGTAGTTTATTTGAATTATTGTTTCATATAAAATGTATATATGCCACCATTTATCCATTCTAGTTTGGAATATTTTAAATTTTTTTAATTGGGGTTATTTATAAATTAAGATAAAACCATTCTTCTTTTTTTTATTTGTATAAGCAGTCACTGGAGCGATAGCACAGTGGGTAGGGCATTTGCCTTACACATAGCCAACCTGGGTTTGATTCCTCCATCCCTCCCGGAGAGCCCAGCAAGCTACAAGAGTATCCCACCCACAGGGCAGAGCCTGGCAAGCTACCTGTGGCATATTTGATATGCCAAAAACAGTAACAACAAGTCTCACAATGGAGACATTACTGGTGCCTGCTTGAGCAAATTGATAAACAATGGGAGGGCAGTGCTACAGTGCTACAAGTAGGTACATTCATCTATCTTGTTAAGTTCTATGATCAAAATTGCTTTAGTAAATGCTGTCCTGTCTCATCATGGCTTCACTATCTTCCAGGACTTTCAGCAATGCAGCAGAACTTAGGAAGTTTGACAACATTTTGTACTTTTAGTATTTGTCACTTGAGTCATTTCTAAGGGATTTGAATGATCTTAACATCTATTTTTTGCTGACCAACAGCTGCAGTGTTGAACTTCTTCTTCACAAGATTATCAACAATTTGAATATACTTTATCTAAAGAAACTGTTCAAGCGTTTGCAAGGGGAATATGTGTATGTATGAATAAAAATGCATTCACACAGAGATTTTATTATATCTGTGTATTAAAATAAATAAATGTATTTATATACATTTATATAAATATATAAACTATTTAAAAGATAAAAATATAAATATATTATTCATCAAACTTTTTCGAACAATTTGAGCTATTTACATTTGTTTTAAAATACATGCACATCTTGTGCTTTTATACTTAAATTTATACTTATGATTTTAATCCTATATATTTGGAGGTCTTCTGGCTGTCTTTGAT
Source organism: Sorex araneus (assembly GCF_027595985.1). Taxonomy (NCBI): domain Eukaryota; kingdom Metazoa; phylum Chordata; class Mammalia; order Eulipotyphla; family Soricidae; genus Sorex; species Sorex araneus. The sequence continues at coordinate 18,916,194 of NC_073304.1, read as the reverse complement.
TGATTCCCATTTCAATTGACTCCTATTTAAAGAAAGACTTTTCATATTAAAAATGTTTTAGTATTTGATACCATCGTCTTTTAACCCAGTATATGGTGTGTTTTACTATATGGTTTATATATACTTGCGAAGAATGCTGATCTTGCATTTATTGTCTAGTATTCTTAAAGCAGTTAAATTGGTTTAGACAACTTGGGGAGTTTTCTCCTTTTTCTGTTTGGGGAGCAGATCCTTCTGAGCCCTGCTGAAGGCGCCAGTCATCACACTCCCAGCAATATCGTGCCTGCTCCAAGAGGGGGTTCAGTGCCCATGCCCAGTGATGCAGCTCTTCTTGTTCCCACCTCTTAGGGGGCCCACCAGGACAAACCTAACTATGCTTGTGGATTCTTCAAGGCTATACCAAGTAGTTCTCAAAGGATTGTGCAGGGGCAGGGTTTGAAGCTGATTTTGACTATTGAGCTATCTCCCTGCTCCCATACTGGTTAACATTTTGTTCAACTGTCTATCTATAATGTTTTTTGTCCTTTCCTTTCATCACTTTTAAGGGAAGTTTATTAAAATACCTAACAATAGCAGTGGATTTGTAGACCTCTTCCTTTAAGTTTGCCATTCAAAAAGTAATTTTTGAAGAGTTATTAGTTTCAGGTATATGTTTATTCTTCTGAGGCACTCATGTGCAGGTTTTCTTTATTTTTGTTTTTCCAAAATAATCTTTTTCAAAACGTTTACTCTCTAATAGTTCTGTGAAGAATTAATGAAGTGGAAACAGCTTTGCTTTAATGGTATGTTTCTAATTTTTAATTTTTGACTGTAGCTTTGTATTTATAGTGGGTCACTTGTATCACTTGTCATCCCGTTGATCTTCAATTTGCTCAGGGGTCGGTAACATCTCCATTTGTCCACTATTTATAGTGGGCATCATAAAGTATTGATAGATTCTTTTTTTCTCAGTATTCTAAAACTGGGGACAGAGAGATAATACAGCAGATAGGGTGCTTGCCTAACATTCAGGTCTATTTGGGTTCCATCCTTGGCACTACATAGGGTCCCCCCAAGCACCAGCAGGAGTGACTCCTAAGCCTACATAGAGCCAGGAAAATCCCCTAAGCATAGGTGGATGTGGCCCCCAAACAAAAGACAGTCTAATAGTATCTTCTTAGAGATATTTAGTCTATTTTAATTAATATAGTGATTGACATACCTGGATTTAAGCTTACTATCATACTATTTATTTTGTTTCATCTAATGCTTTATTTTTTATTATTTACTTATCTGTCCTCTCTCACTTTAAAAATTTTCAAATATATTGTTCTGGGGTCACTTGAAGCAGTGCTCAGGGGCTACTCCTTGAAATCAGGGCTTCATGTATATGATACCACTTTAGCCATGTCCCCATCCTCTGACAGAAATTTTCATGTATACCTTCTTGATTCCTTTAGTCACTTAGCTATGCATTCTAATGTATCAGAGTGTACCATAAATTAATGCCGTGTCATTCAGAGAAAGGATGTAGATTCTCTTCATCTACTTTTTGCTTTTTGTGCTATTATTGCCACATTAGGTGGGCATTGCTATTTGATTTTCTACCATTTTAATTTATAATATAAAACATTTTCTATTTCTTTCTTCTCACTTCCACTCTCTTCGTTATTTCACTGACCTGGGCTTCTACATACTTGATTACAGTGCTTAAGTCATTGGTTGTCGAGCTCACTCAGTACTGCACACTTTTGGTCACTGTGCTAACACTCATAGTGTTCTACTTTGCAGTGTTCCAAAGTTTATGCCTGATATTACAGTACCAGGCATTGAAACTGCAATCTCATCTCCATCAATGGGCATGGGTACATCCCATTCTAAAAGGCAGCAAACAACTTGCATCTGTTATGCTTTATTTAACCAATCCTCTCTCCTAACTAAAGTGTTTCAAAGTTTTGGTATTGCAAATCAAGTGTAAAATAAATATCTCTTAGCATGAATTTCTACCCAAGTTTTATATTTATCAAGAAACAAATTAAGTAGAAATTCTCCTGTGAAAGAACTACTAGGGAATTTTTGATGATGATTTTAAGTTCTGTAATATTATCTGCTTCGTTTCTGCATAGGAGATCAGGAAAGGTGAAAGATTGGTTATTAATTTACCTGAAACTTCTTAAGTGAATTCTATAAATAGCTGGACTTGAAAACTCCACATATCATGAAATAAAAAACCCACAATTTAAAGTGTTTTATCCTCATCCTTTGTCATATTGAATATAATGGACATATAGTCCATAGTGACTCAGGTCGTTATTATGAAACTCTGTTAGGGTTCCTTAATTTGGTGTGGCTAAAAGCACAGCATTAAAGCCTTGTCAGTACCATAAGAGCAACTTTACATCTAATTGATTGTAAACTTGGATAAATGAGAAATTTTTGGAATCTGTATCTTTCCTTTTCAATAGAAATGAGAATACCTATGTGAGCACTTGATATGTGAATTAGAACTAATAATGGACTGCTTAAAATCACTGAAAACATCGTAGATAATAGCAAACAAAAGCTTTAAAAGAAATGATGCTATCCTTGAAAACTACAAGTGTGTGTTAGAGCAATAATTAATGTGGTTTTAGATATTTTTTATTTTAAATTACCTTTTAGAGTATACATATGTATGTGTTAATAGGTATATCATATCATATATATACATATACATATACATACACAGAAAGTTTTCACTTGGACAAACTCTTAAAAAACTGATATGTTAAATGAAGCAACTTATTTTTTTAATGTAGCAGTACTGCTTTTTATTCAGCTATGAAGCTGTTTATAATTGGGTTTCAGTCATAGGATGATCCAGCACCCATCCCTCCACCACCAATGTACATCTCCCGCAGCCAATGTCCCCTGCTTCCCTCCCACAATCCCCAAACCTCTACCCCAAAACCCCAGCCTATCTCTATGGGAGGCACTTAAATAAAATAACTTTTAATGATAACAGGCTTTTAGATAATTTTATTCAACATCGGTCAGAAAATATTTTTCATTGATATAATGAAATGATGTTAAATGAAAAGATATTGTTCAAGGAGCTGCTCTGTGTGAATGCATTTTTATTCATACACATTTTCCCTATCCACATTTTGGTTTGCAAAATTGTCTCTTCTGGATTCTAGTTTACTCCTAAGTGGTCTCTCTTGGGCTTATTTAATAATTTATCCAACTGAAAGCTAAAGGAACTGAATCACCAAAATTGTAGACTGTGGTTAGAAAAGAGTAAATAATACCTTACATGGTGACATAAGTTCTCAAAGCAGTTATAAAGTTCTGATGCTTTTTGTTCTTTCCACGTACTTTAGTTGTTAAGGGTCTATTTAATATATTGCTGATAAAAACTCTTCTTACACTACTAGTGGAATTTGGAGTAAGTCATGTTGTAGGACAGACATACTTTCCAAGGAAGTATCAATGATCTCTAAGAATATTAAACTAAGAATTCAATGTTTACTTTATTATTTTTGAGTTTCTAGAAAATAAATTTCCACTGTATTATTTCAGAATTATAATATGAAATTAAGCATATTACTTAATTAGGAAATTAAGTATTTTACTTTTCAAATCTCAACAAGATGATGCTCATGAAAAACGAACTAGTCCCTGAAGCTTCATTTGCTGTCAATAAAACGGACATCTCCAAATGCAGCAGCTATGTGTACCTGGGTCAAAAATCAACATGAGGAATGACTTGGTGCCAGAACTGCGCAGGAGGAAGAGAGCACCATGGAATGTATTCAAGAGCATTGAAGAAGTGGTTAAGAGAGCGAAGAACCTCTGACACCAGGCACATTTTTTTGGTTCCACCGTTCTTCCTGCACTAACATATGCCTCAGAGACCTGGGCCCAACGCAAACAGGATGAGAATGCTATTAGGGTATCCCAAAGAAGAATCAAAAGAGCTATGCTAGGAGTATCATGTCTCACTCAAGTGAGAGAAAGAATCTGGAGTTCTGACTTCCGTCGATGGTCAAGAATCAGGGACACTGTCTCGTTTGCCAAGGCATCAAAAATCAGATGGGCTGGTCATGTAATGTGATTCAGAGACGACCGCTGGACTAGAGCTGTTACCGACTGGATTCCACGGGACGTCAGAAGACCTTGTGTCCGCCCACCAACTAGATGATCAGATTTCTTCATCAAATCCCTGAATGAACGAGTTGAGGCTCTTCCTGTTCCTGGAGCAAGCAGATATCATCGGGCTGCACTAGCACATGACAGCTACAAATGGCGGTGTTACTGGTGCCCGCTAGAGCAAGTTGAAGATCAACGGGATGACAAGTGATACTGCTCAAATTATCTCAGTAATCATATATTAGTAATAATAATGAGTAATAAGAGCTCAGTATTTTCCTAAAGATTCTAGGGCAGATTTTACACCAAGGTGCTCTTCCATGGATGAAAGCAGCTATTTCTAACAGAATGTTTGGGCTGTTGGGAAGAAGAGAAGAACTTGGCTAACACTACAAAGTCCTTTCTAGGCAATTGCCAAAACAGAGGACTGAAAGTAGTGCTAGATCTGTATTATTTCACTGTGTTTCTGCAAGAAGGCTACGTTTCTTATTTATTAGCAAAGATCTGCCTCATCAATCACACCTGAGACCTTTTAGCTCTCCGGACTTTGTCTCTATAAAACTAAAGTACCTCTGAGCTAGTAATCCTTTCTGAAGTGACCACAAGATTTCTAATTCTATGTCCAAAAGCAACTGTTAAAAAAAAAAAAAAGAAATTGTGAGGGCAAAACTGATGCCATAACAGGCTGCAGCTAACTTTAAGTCTCAATTAGGCCTCAGTTTCTGTTTCCCCAAAGCAGGACTTGCAGTTCCTGGTAAACTCCCAGTTGAGCAATTTGCCTAGATAAGGAACTGGGCAGTTGGGTCTGGCCAATCTTGAGGGGTCACTGTACCCTCCTTAGAAACCGTTACTAACTGTTACTGGAAACTGTTGTCAAATTGCTGACCAATGTTGTAATTGGGTCAATGCTAAAAATTACCCAGTATATAAACTGCTTCTTAACACTGAACCCTATATAAACCGCTTGTGATTTGGAGTCGGGGTCCTTGTCAGGACTCCACTGCGTGAATGAGACTTGGACCCTAGCTCGAGCTAGCAGTAACTCGAGCTAGCTAGCAGTAGCTCGCGCTAGCAATAAAGTTCCTTAGCTTTTATGTTATTGTCTGTGGACTTGGTCTCTCCTTGATTGGGGATCCAAAACTCGGGCACAACAAAATATCTTCTTAGAGAATTGAGAAGCTCCTTGAGTAAGCAATTCACTTTTGATAGTACCTGGAAAGCTATATGAAGTAAAATAACTTTTCTATTTTTTTTGAGGCCACACCTTGTGGTGATCAGAGATTACTCCTGGATTTGCACTCAGGGATCACTCATGGCAGGGCTCAGGAAACAATATGGGGTACCAGAAATTGAATGTAGGTTGAGGACCAGTGTCCTATCCACTGTATCATTGCTCCAGTCCCATTTTTTTTCTCTTTTTGGATAGCTCAAATTACTTGATAATGTATCATTCAAAACAAAAATGTTTCTGCAAGGTCTACTTTTAAGAGGATCAAATAATAAAATCGTCCAATATTATTAAATTAAATGCATATGATTATGAATAAAAGATAAATAGATTTTTTTCCTATTTGGCTTGTGAAATAATAGAATTGGAAACTAAAATGATATAAAAATGGTAAAAGTAATTTAAAGAAATACATATTTTTATTTATTATAAAGGAAAAGCTATAGCTAGAGATTGTACGTTTTGGAAATCACATAATTACTGTGAAAAAATTATAAGCTACGTGAAATCTATATAAAATATTATTTTTGAAGGCTCAGCTGACTGATAATAAGACAAATCTGGTTTCTAGATAGCTACAATTAGACTTTGTGATTTTTAATTTTTGAGCTTTCTTAGGATACCTTAAAATTTACTGTAGTAGTTCATCACTGGGTGATTCTGTATGGAAGAAATAACGGGCACTAGTTATTTAGCTTGAATGAAAATTACAGTGGTTTGAAGTTAAGCTATATTCCTTCAAATACTGTCATCTTAATGGTCATATAATAACAAATTATCTTGTGGAGAGTGAGAGTGAGAATTTGGGATAGACTTTCTGAAGGAATAGACTTGGAAGTCTGGGTAGATAGCCCAGTGATCAGGACCATATGCTTTGTCTTTGCAAGGACTTGAGACTGATCACTGGGTACCGTGTATGAGCACCGAGGGGATGGCCCTGGTTACTCCAGAACTGCTATACACAAGAAGTACCCTAGCGCCAGGAAGTGAGCATAAGACTTCTCAGTCTGGTTAATAGAGTCTTGCCAGAATTTAACCCCAAACTCTACCTGGGCATTATTGGGAACTTCTCACCAACTATAGAATATATTTTGAGAGCCTCTGACTGTATTTTTTTTCTTTTCTGTGACACACTCAGCAGTGTTCAGGGTTTATTACTGGCTCTGGGATAAGGAATCATTTCTGGCAGTGCAAAAGGAACCATATGTGATGCTGGAGAATGTATCCAGAGTAACTATGTTCCAGGTGATTCTTTACCTGTTGTTCTTTCTCTGTAGCAATCTTCCTGATTTTCATAAAAGATTGTCTCCTTCTGAGTAAGGCACACCAGCTAAAGAAGAAATGACCTTTTTCTCCCCCACCTGGATTTTGAGTCATACCTGGTTGGATGCAGGACTCACTCCTTTCCCAGCTCTGGATCTGTGCTCATGGATAACGTCTAAGTACATGGGACCTTATGGAGTACACAGATTGGATCCTGGGGCATCTGTGTACAAGGAAAACACCCTATCTGGTCTCTTACTACTTCAAACTGAAAATGCCTCTTGCTCGATGTCAATGTGTTTTAAAAGTTGGTATATTTTAAATCTCAATTCTAGTTATTAATTTTTGTGAATATGATTTTAGGCTAGTGAAGAAAGTTGAGGTACTGATGATAACCATAGTGAATAGCAAGATATTCAGAGATCACTTATTATCTTCATACCATTCTTTTCATTCATTTTCTCAACATATCTTTACTGAAAACTTTATTTTGAAATACCTATGGAAAGGAGCTAGATATATAGCTGTGAACTGAACAAAGAAAGTTCCACTTGCTGGTGGACTTTAATTCCAGAGGATTGAAGGGGTATAAAGAAAGAAATAAGCGTGCCAGAGGATTTCTTTATATGGTTACATTTTCCCTGTAGATTAAGAGGACCATCAGCTACAGGGTGGTGGTGAGTGAGTGTGAGTATGTTTTTGTATATGTATGTGAAATCTTCAAAGGAGGTGAAAACTGAACTAAATCTGGCAGGATGAAATGAGACATGCATGTAAAAATCACAGCAAGGCTCTCAGCTCTCTCAGTAAAATTGTTGTTTTGAACTCAGAGATCTTTTAAGACCCCTCCTTTCCTACAAATTGTAAATCTCCTTGATGTCACAGAAGGATCTGAGTATAACTGAGTACAATGATAAAAGTCCCTAAAGTCTTCAACTGTGGAAAGTGCAGCCACTACTTCACTGGAGGCTTCCTACATGACAAGAAAGTCACATCCACCATATATAGCATGTGGTGGGAGAAAGAAGACCTGCTAAGGATTGCTTTAATGCAGCTTCTGCCCCAGTATCAAGTTCAGACCATAACTCTCTTTAATGATGTTTGGTCTTGCTGGGTCATGCAGTGATTTCTAGCTTTTTTGAGGAATGTCCATATTGTTTTCCAAAAAAGGCGGAACCAGTCAGCATTCCCACCAACAATGAAGGAGAGTCCCTTTCTCCCTGCATCCATGCCAGCACTAGTTGCTCTTGAACTTTTGGATGTGTGACAGTTTCCATGGTACGAGAGACAATCTCATTGTTGTTTTGATTTGTATCTCCCCGATAATTAGAAATTGGAGCATTTTTTCATGTATCTTTAAGCCTTTTGTATTTCTTCTTTGAGGAAGTTTCTGTTTGTTTCTTTTCTCCATTTTTTGATGGGATTGAAATATTTTTCTTGTTGATTTCTACCAGTGCCTTATATATCTTGCATATTAATCTTTTATCAGATGGGTATTGCATAAATAAATTTTCCCACTCAGTGGACTGACTGTATCTGGGTCTCTTTTGAGTTGCAGGAGCTTTTTAGATTAATGTTGTTCTGTGGTTGTTTATTTTTGCTTCCTCTTGCTTGGTCAGCAGTGTTTCATCTTTAAAGATTCCATTAGCTTCAATTTCATGGAGGATTCTGCCCATATTTTTCTTCATGTTTCTTATGGATTCAGGTCTTATATTGAGATCTTTAATCCATTTTTATCTACTCTTGTACCTGGTGTTAGAAAGACATGGGTGTTCATTTTTAGCATGTAGCTGTCCATTTTCCCCAACATCACTTGTTAAAGAGGATTTCCTTGACCCACTTCATATTTCTTACTCCTTTATCAAAGATTAGGTGTTCAAATACCTGAGCATTGGTGTCAAAATAAGGTTGAAAGGAGAAAGGAAAGCAAAGAAACCAATCATTATCAAACAGGTGACACTTGTAAATCGAGCTCCTGCTACATGCCTGACACAGTACCCAAAATTAAGAAACAAAGTTTTGTGGGACTGCTTGACCAGCAAACTAGATATTCCTGAAGATAGGTTAGCAGACTCATTCCTCTCCTAGCCCTGGATCTGTGTGCAGAGATAATTCCCTGAAAAAGGGAGGTAAAGATGAGAATAGGGAAATTAGAATCATTGAGTACTTCACCATTGAAGATTTCCCTTCTTTTCACCAACAAATCAGAATTATTTCCCTGTATCTCAATAGGTTTTGTATTGGGGTTACACCTACTGGTGCTGAGGGCTTGCTCCTGACTCTGAGTTTGAGGATCACTCCTGGCAGAGCTCAGTGGACCACGGGGGGTGTCAGGGATTGAACCAGGGTCAGGTGCATGCAAGATAAGCTCCCTACCTGTTATACTATATCTCTAGCTTTCTGTACTTCCTGTATTTTAGTATTTATGCACATACTAAATCAGTGTTGCATTGGAAAGGGTTTTTACGAGCATCTAATTGCTGTGTTCAAAAATTTTAAGGAGTATCTATGATGTTACATTTGATAGCTTGGCAATCCACAGGATGTGCAAACCAGAATTTCTGCACAGATAACCAGTGTTTTAAATTTTTACAGACAGATTCTGAACTTTAAGCATCTGGAATTTCTTCTACTCAAACTCTGGATACTAGTTATCCTTAGCATGGAGTAGCATGACCAAGCAATTACCGGGGGTACTTACTTCCCATTGCAGGAGATCGGTTTGAACAGAGAAATAGATTGAACCCTGGGAGTCCTTCCTGCTTTGCACAAAGATAATTGTTTGTTCAAGAACTCCCAAGAGTAGACAGTTCCCTGAGAATTCTTCCAGAGTAATCAGCACTCCTGGGCCAGCCTCTGGCTGATTTTCCAGGCGATTTTCTGTTGCTTCATGCTCAGAGGATGTACTGGAGGGTGATGAAAACAGAGTTGGTAGAAAAGATCATTATGTAGTTTAGAAACCCACCTGTACTGTGAGGATTCACTTCCCTCAAATTGGACTTTTGCTTTTGTATTTTCACATACTGAGCATCTTGGGTAACCTAATTTTAAGCCCATTAGTGAGAGTTTTTAAAATGTTTTATGTGATCACTGATATTTTTGGCTCGGATTGTTTAAGATCTTTTTACTTAGATATAGTCACATATTTATTTTAGCCTTAAACTCTGTCCTATATACCATCTTGGAACTTTTGTTTTTCCAGTCTTCCTCACCATAGCAACTCCAGTGTTTAACATCAGGTGTAGGAACACATTTCCCAGACTTATGACTGGTGTGTGTCTCCAGTTCTTTCTAAGTCCTGCCACTGTGCATTGCTTTGGAGTTCAGGGAGACACTGCATTTTTGCTGTCAGCACTCCACTTTAATGTGACTCAGGGGAAAGACTTGAATCCTGTTGTCTGTGAAATGGGTGTCAGCATTTCTTTCCCATAGGTCTCTTGAGAAAATTGTGGAAGCGAGGTGGTGTAAGTGTTTTGCACTCGCTCAGAAATAGCACACGTATGTGGAGATACAGAAATGCCATTTCTGAGATTCCCGTGAGTCTGCTTTCTCCCTCAGTGCCCCCTTTCTTTACTATATTCTGATCCTTCTTGTGACCTCACTGGACCCCTTCCATGTTAGAACATCTGCTGCTCTTAGGCTAGGTGAGATTTTTGATCAGCCATTGTGTTCATATCTTTTTTGGGGGGGGGGTCTATTAATACTTTGGACTCTATTGACCTTATTACAGTAATGTGTGGAAATTGGAAGATATTAAGGAAGCATAATTCAGCATTAAAATCATAATTTCCTTGGAATGACAGAAGAGACATTAGACATCTAACACTCCCCCCTCACGTGTATGTGTGCGTGTGTGTGTGTGTGTGTGTGTGTGTGTGTGAACCTGGCATCTTGCCCTCACCAGCACCCGCTCCCAACCCAACATGCTTTCAAACAGATCTTTTCCAAGCTCATACAAACTAAGCTGTGTGTAATCTGTATTTCCCTGCTGCATTAGCTTCTGATACCATCTGCTTCATTGCTTCAGCAAGAGAAACATGGAACGTCTCTTTTTGACGTGTTGCCAATTACATTAAACAGGGAGCGAGAAAAATAACAAAAGAGACCAAAGAACAAAATAGAACAAGCTGCACCTGGGGACAATGTCGATGTGATTGCACAACCTTTCCTGCTTGTTGACAAGTTTAAATAGAAATCTCTGCTGCTTTTCTGAGTAAATGTCCATGCTGTTGCTTTTCAGATTTAACGTAGTCAGCTGGGTTTCTCTTAACTCATTTCTTTGGGTATAATTTCTCCACTGACTTCGTCAAATTTTACTAAGTATTAAAAAATATGCCAAAACAGTCACAATAAGTCTCCCAATGAGAGACATTACTGGTGCCCACTCTGAACAAATCGATGAGCAACGAGATGACAGTGCTTACTTACTTACTTATTAAAAAATAAATGTCTTCCCACTTCCGACTCCTACCCTCCCCACACTTAGATAGACAAAGGGTCTCCACTTAGATGGTCAATGCATGAAGTGACTATTTTCTCTTTGAAAGTTCACAGTGTCTTGGCTTGAGAAAGATCCTAGAATGACCAGGCACCAGGTAAATTAGAGACCTCCTGGGGGATTAACTTAACTTAACTATCATCCCATTGCTCATCGATTTGCTCAAGCGGGCACCAGTAACATCTCCATTGTGAGACTTGTTGTTAGTGTTTTTGGCATATAGAGTACACCACAGGTAGCTTTTCAGGCTCTGCCTTGTGGGCAGGATACTCTCAGTAGCTTGCTGGGCTCTCCAAGAGGGGTGGAGAATCGAACCTGGGTCGGCTGCATGCAAGGCACATGCTTTACTTCTGTGCTATCATTCCAGTCCCATGGGGAGTTTAAGTAAATATTCTCTTATCCTGAGAAACTCCTCTACGAGACTCCTGTGCACCCTACATGCCATTCCTCAGCTAAGAAACATGAAACAAATGTTGCATCATCTTGTCTGTAATGAGTCTTAAAAGTCATCTTCATCTTTGTAGTCTTTCAAGTGCCAAACTATATCCATTAGGCAAATTTTTCCTGAAATCAGCTTTATTTCAGAGAGGAGCGGTACATCTGGTGGTGATCACAACTCACTCCTGTCTCTGTGCTCAGGATCACTCTTGGAGGGGCTCAGGACACCCTTTATGGTAGTGGAGGTCAAATCACAGTTAGTCCCATGCCCGGTAAGTATCCTACTCGTGTACTATTTCTCTAGGCCATGGAGTCAGTATTTATAGACATGGGGAGATACTGTAAGAGCTAGGGAGCAGGTGACTTAGGTGCACCTGGATCTTTTCCATCCTCAGCATAGCACCCTCTGATCAGGTCCCAGTGTTGGCCTGGAGGCCCCAGCAGCTTTGGGCTGGCCCTGGTGGTCCCCGGTATTACAGGGCCGGAGCAGTAATCCTCTCTCTGTGCCTCACAAGAACAGATGGCTCAGTTGGCAGAGAATCCATGAGTGGGGATCCTGGACTGCCTGCACCCCACTTAGGAACACTCCCACCCCAATTAATTATTTTACAGATTTTTCATGTTGTTTAGAAAAGTAAATATAAGTCACGGCAAAATATGGTCTATACGGTCAAATTGTACTCGATGATTCTCAACTAGATTAAATAGATTGAACATGTCTTTGTGAAACACAGGGTTTGGGCCTACTCAGTGGAAGTTAATTTTACAGGTGAAACTTTGGAAGTAACGAGTGATTTGGATTATTGAAAGTAGAGTCTAGAAAAGACTTCCAGATCATTGTTTTAATTGTTAATATTTGGTTCTGATGTAAGAGACAAACTCTATATTAGACATAAATAGCAGGTATTTTACTCTAAAAGAATAGTTCAAATTAACAATCATGTAGTGTGTTATCCCTACCTATGTGAATATCAGGTCTTAAACATATGTTCAATATGATTGCTCTGAATGACCTGCTATGAATGATTAGTTTAAACAAATAATTCTTTGTGGTCCAGAAATAAACTGTGTTCTAGATCAAGCCATTTAGACTGAAAGAAAGGATTTCTAGCTTAGGGACATTAACAGAATGCTAAGTTCACTTGGTAGCTTGGTCAGGGTTAATCTTTAAGAATTTGATAATTGAGAGATTTTTCTCCATACCTTTGTAAAATAGTTCCATTCACCC